>NC_068312.1:11603545-11903545 GCF_025860055.1 Xyrauchen texanus
TCCACCCGGAGAGACGGGGCTGTCGTCCGTTAGAGTGGCCGAGGAACAAGCTACGGCTTATCGGAGAACTGGCGAGTAAGTGTTTTTTTATCTCTCTCTCCTCTCTGTCTCACTGACACTCCGCGTTGGCCTTTTCCCTTTTCCCAAATTTTACAGTGGTTTTTTTTTTGGGGGGGGGGTACTACACTGTTACAGGAAATACCCCCCCATTTAATTATTTCTGTTTCCCTCCCCTTGTCCCCTCCCTCGTCCAGGTAGACAGGGCAAGAGGCACGTCCCTCCCCAGGGAAAGGGGGTGTACGTCATGCCGGGGGCTCCCCTTCCTGAGAGAACGAGGGAGGAATGTGACAGGGCGGAGGGCGGGGCCGGGTCGTGATCATACACACCTGGCCCCTTATCAGGCTAATCAAGCCTCCGAGAGGGATAAAGGCCGACTGCGGAGGGTTGTGCGGGAGAGAGATAGTTTACGGACATGTCCGTCATATGTGTGTGTTTGTCTGTTTAAGTTTTATATTAAAACTATTATTTATATTGAAAAGCCGGTTCTCGCCTCCTCCTTTCCATTGACTGCTTTACATACATTAAGCCACATTAATACGTTTTTTCATGTTAGACTATTAGAATGTCCAGTTAATCAAGTCAGTGAATCACAAAGTAAAATGTCCCATATTTGGCTAGAAAGTTGGCAACCCTATGCACAATTATTTAACCCGGCAATTTTGTCACATTTTTTTTTTCAAATATTCAATTATGGTTTGTATCATGTGTCTTGACAGACAGATCGAGACTGTTGCTTAACTATGCAAAACCAGAAGTGGCTCAATTATAATTGTGCATGTAAACATACTGACTGTATACAGTTTTTGAGAAAACTACCCTACGATGGTTTACTTATAGTTGTGTATTTTAATATCGAAAAAGTTACACACTTCAGCTTTAAGAGAGATTCCAAATCATAGGGAGTGTCATGACTCAGTCTGAAGGGAAATGCAAATGAATTAATGAACAAGTGTAAATCATTATACTTTAAGAATCTGGTCAAATAATTTATCCTGTCAGTCACTGTACATCACCTCAGTACTACATGAAGTTTGGCTGGTCCTGTAGGATCCATGAAGTAATCACGTTCACATAAACAATGGTGAATGCAATTCGTAGGTTGCATTTTCCTTCTAAAATAACATTTTTACTCCACTGACGGTTATTTTTAAAGTTGGGTTTGAGTTAGGAGTTATTAAAATACACATTATGGTTTTCTGTATTACATAATACAAACTTGTGTTTGGCGCCACTCTGTGGACATTGCTCACATGTGTTCATGCATTCAAAAACACTTGCAGCTTCTAATAAAATTCTAGCTGACTTTTACTGTCAGACAGACCTCAGAGACAAATCATTGAGTTATGCAGACCATGCATTGAATTTTGTAAGGAAAAGTGAATTGATCTATTATAGAGAGAGGTGAGCTATTAAACTACCAAAATGAAGGACTGTTGTTTTTATCGCATTCTATTTTGCTTTGGTTAATCAGGGTTCAAGACTGGAAATGGGCTCACTTTACAATATTTGTTACACAAATTCGTAACGTTTGTATGCCTACTGTATAAATACAGTTCAGTAGTATGAGATTTATTGTGTCCTATGCATTACAGTACATGTGAGTGTGGTCATGTTTTTATGTGTACAAGACCTGCAGTATATGGGCCTGTTTCTTTGTAGATATATGTTGATGTGGATGGCGGAAGGCATTTTGATGCATGCAATTTCCTGTTCCTGCACAGAGGTTGTCTCTCGCTTATTTTTACGTCTTCCTTTCTCTCTCTCTGTTTTAAACACTGTTTTTCCCATACTGCCTGAGACGGGGCAAGCAGAACTGACCCTGTGTAATGCCTAATAACGCACACATTCAAAGCATGTTACACAATGGGGTCCTTATTTCCCTGCCCTGAAATTTACATCGACCCACCCACCCAAACAGGAAATCTGGATTTTTATTTTTCCAACTCATTTCCTGCTTTCCCTCTCCTTCCTCAGATTATTGGAATAGCTTTCCTCTATCCAGTTCTTCCTGAGTCAATAGCATTTGATGCCATCATTCAAATCAAAGGAATGCTTTTGCATTTGCATTGCAATTATTGTGCATTATCACCCAAATAAAGCACAAAAGATCTGAAGTTAAATATTTATAATCGTTATAAGAATAGACTGGCATCATAATAATTTTCTGCAAATATACTAAAATGTTAATATGTCTATGCCACACTTTAGCAATATGATAAATGGGCTAAACTGCATGTGTATTGATATGGATTGGAAGAGAAACTGTATATTTCAAATCCTGTGGTATGACAAATAAATGTTTTAAGTATACCAAAAAATAGAATAATGTAGTCTAATATTTATGCACTGGTAAGGTCATAAAACTACTGGCAAAAAACATTATAAATAGCATTAGCAAAATGCAGTTTGAAATAGTTTTAGATGGAGTATAACATGTCACACCTGCAGAATATGTCAACTTCCAAAACAAAGTGTTCCATGTAGCCGTAGCTAATTTAGAACTGGCCCTTTTGGAATGAGATACTTTGCAACTTTCAACAGCTAGAATTAAATGCACATGTAATGTGAAGTCCAGATCCAGATACATTTCCTGACCAGGATGTCATTTTAGCTGGAATTTCACAAAACATATATAGAAATAGTCTATTTTATTGAAGAGATATATTTCTGTGGTTAATGTTGATTATATGTTTGTTAGTTCTTGTTCAATGGCAGCAGTGAGGTACAATGCCAAGATAAACGCTGGGACCGGAATTGTGGAAAATTACTCAATCCTGTGCTACAAATGTGTAAACTTTCATAAATGAAGATAAATGAGTCATGATTAAAAAAAAAGACCATTCATGCTTTTAGGATATTGCTTCAGTTTCACTCCTCAACATCTGGAGGGTGGCTTACACTGTCAAATAATTTGAGGAGACCCAAACATAGAGGAAAGCTAAAATTGCCAAAACCAGTTTTCCTTTTTTGATTATCAGAATCTGAGCCTGTCTTTCCTTTATTATTCAAAAAGATCACATATCAGAACAGTGTGTGCATGTGAGAATTCATGTAATATACAATATTTTATTAGGTTATTCTGGATTAACCAAATAACACAAGGCCACTCACTTACAAGCGCCATCTTCCATCCGACATTATTGCATCGGATCAAACGTATTTAACTTTCCTTGTGGTGTTTGGCCTGATGTACGTTGCATCAGCTGCAGGAGAGTCCTGAGTTTGCATCACGCATTGGAACTAAAAAGTAATCATGTTCGTGTAATTATTGACGAGTGCTATTCGGAGGTTGTATTTTGCGCCCTAACATTATATTTTTACTCCAATAATGGTTAGGCTCGGGTTGGGGGTACAGTTTATAAAATATGCATTCCTCTTCACTGTATTACATCCTGTTCAGCAAAAAAAACAAAAACAAAACTTCAACAGCTTCACAACTCACTTTTGGCACCACTCTGTGGACATTGCTCACATGTGTTCATGCATTCAAAAACACTTGCAGCTTCGGCCACTGGGGGGCAGTGATTTTAATTCCTTTTTAATTCCTCCATGGACATTACACCTAGAAAATGGAGCTCACATGTGCCCCTACACCCAACAACACTTACCTCTTTGGCCACTAGAGGCAGTGTTTTCATTTTCAGTAGACAAACTGATTTTAGCTAAAAAAACAAAAAACAATTCAACCTACTCTTTCCGATTTCATTGTGAGATCAGTCTGCATCCAAAAAAGACAATGCTGTCATGATTTACCCACTCTTATGTAATACCAAACATGTAGGATTTTTTTATTTTGTGAAGCACAAAAGATTTTTCCAAGAGTGACCATGCTATGACATCAATAACTCCAAACCTCATCTCGTTACACTTTTGGTCATGACCTGAATGAGGTTTGATGTTAAAAATGTCCCCGCCATATTAGATTCAGTACTGCTTACATAATGATTTGATATGATTGCAAAGCTACATCTTAGATTTTGTCTGTTCATCATACAAAGTGATTGTATGCCTTCAGAAGACTTAGAATATGTCACATGGACTACTTTTATGACACTTTTGGGTGCTTTGTAAAGTAAAGTATAGTATAGTGAGTCACTGTCAACTGCTAATGTAATGAATTCAGCCAAAAGGACTGTATTAAATTATAAAATAATTTCCTTTTGTGTTTAGTAAAAGAAAGAATCCTGTTTCAACTGACAATCTATATTTACTTTCTTAATGCACATTCTTGGCCTTATTGAGCAGAATTATTTGGAAATCTCCATAAAACCCTGTTTTTAAATTTGACATTTGCATAAATTCCAGAAAACAACTATTTAAAATATATTATACAGGAAAAGATGCAGTGATCAGTCCAAGTACTGATGTGGGTCCGGCATACAAAAGTCTGGGAATTTAGCGCTGAAGCTTTGTCACTAGGCCAGCATGAGTACAAAGAAACAGCTGTCTAACAGCACGGAGCAACAAAACATCAGTGAATGAATGGAAGACAATGACAGGCTATGTGTGAATACTGATGCATGTGGGTGGACTTTGACATCTGGATAGTCTGGGTTTGAATAAGGAAGGAAACATGGGGACAAAATTAAAAAATTGTAACCGCGGAGACAAAAACAAAACTTAAACTTTTAACTCAGTTCAGCTGTGCATTTCATGAACAATCATTCAAAAAAATGATTGTTTGTTTGTTGGTCTTAACTGGTTTAAGATGATCTAGCTGATCTCCCACTTAAAACCATCAAACAGACCAGCCAAGATAGGCTGGCAGACCAATTATTTTTATTTTTTTAAAGCAAGATTGGTGAAAATACCCTGAAAACAGCTCTCCTTTGCTTTTTCACCGGTTTCTCTGTGTGAATGCATGCTCGTACCATCATGCTTTTCCTTTTCGTGAAAAGCCAAGGCGCTATCGTGTCTGGCTAACAACATAAACACACCCACACTAGCACATATACACACACTCACAAACACACCCCTTGCCTTGAGTTTATCTAACAGTCACATCTGGAGTCTATCAACTCCAGCAGTCTGACCCACTCTTCCTCACACACTCCCTCTTTTCCTCCTCTGTCCTGCTCCTTTAACACTTTGTTCACCACATCACTACTGGATACGCAGGCCTGAGATATCTCACAAAACTTAATATTCAGTGTCCATGCTATGAGGCATTCAATGGCCATCTCAACAGAAAACTTGAACTTAAAGAGATAGTTCACCCCAAAATGAAAATTCACAGGCAGTCAGCATGAACTTCATCCATACGACACCAGCTGTTAAATTAATGTCTTCTAAAGTGACATGATCGCTTTTAGTGCAAAAAGGATAAATATTAAGTACTTTTTTAAACTCTGAATCATGCTTCCAGTTGGCAGTGGTATAAGCATGTGACAAATCGCATTGGAATTTGAAACACGTGAGAACTGACACACATGCATCGCAGCTGGAAGAGCAGCTCTGTTTACAAGTGAGAAGGAAGAACACTGTACAGTAGCTTGGTTGATTTTGGTTTAAATCTGTTTTTATATGTTTCTTTACTCATAATGGTGTGTTTGTGTGCTTATCCTGGATGTCTCAACCGAGTGGAGAATGTGAGATTACCTCTGTATCCATGGCAACGCAAATAAGTCACATAAGAGACCGCTTGGTCTCCACCCTCTCATGAAGCATTGGCTAATAATTACAAAGTACTTAAATATCGGTCTTTTTCGCACCAAAAGTAATCGTGTCACTCTAGAACATATTAATTTACCAGCTGGTGTCATATGGATGGTGTTTATGCTGACTGTCTGTGATTTTTGGAGCTCCAAAAGAGAAATATCCACTCATTTGCATTTTAAGGACCTACTGAGTTGAGATCCATCCATCCATCCATCGTCAACCGCTTATCCTGTGTACAGGGTCGCGGAGGGCTGGAGCCTATCCCAGCTAACATTGAGCAAAAGGCGGGGGACACCCTGGACAGGTCGCCAGTCCATCGCAGGGCCTGAGTTGAGATATTTTTCTATTTTTCTTCAAATGTGTTCTGGTGAAGAAAGAAAGTCATACAAACCTGGGATATCATGAGGATGAGTAAATAATGAGAGAATTGTCATTTTTGGGTGAGCTATCCCTTTAACTCTTGAAGAAGAATGTGGATTGTTATTGCGCAGCAGAGGAGTTTTGAAGGAGTATTTGAGTAAACAGTGTGGCAGTGTTACTCTATTCAAGTCAAATCTAGTTTAGTCTAGCCAAACTTCTATCAATGCTATTATGATAGTTCATTCAAAATGTATAAAAATGGACCCTATTTACTTTCTTTATGCAAGTCTTGTTCTTATTGTTCAGTATTCATCAATGCATGTTATTCTAAATACAAATTTTCTTTATCAAAATGAAAAAACTTGTCAGGACCTGAAACAACTTTCCTTTTTGGCTGGCATCACTAATTTCTCTTTACTTTTCTCTTACTCCTCCTCTCACACCACATTTGTGCTAATCTATAACGCTGACTTTTCAATCCAAATGGATAGAATTAAGTCCCACCATATATTTGGTTGCGAAGAGCGTTTCACATTGAATTTAATGCCATCACATAGATGACTACATTGTAAAATGATGAGTGTAATTGCTACATTATGAAGATATTTCTGATTAATCAAACCTTTAAAAAAATAACTTTTTTTTGTTACCTAATCTGTGATTGATTAAGTGACGTTAAATAATATTTCAGTTTAAGGAAAAGTCACATTTACCTTTCCACAGTAAAATTCTGTGAGCGATGAAGGCGTGAGCGGACGTTGGGCGCGTGTGAAACCAGTAAAAAACGAATTGTCAAGCAGCTTCTTCTTAATGCTGCTTTTTATACTTTGGGTTGAGTGAAGTTAAAAAGAAACTCGCCACTGAACTGATATCCTTATCCATAGTAAATATTCAGTGTAGCTTTGCACGAAACACCACCCACACAGATGTCATTGCCAAACCAAAGCAACTTCCTATTTGGTCAATATGACGAATTAGCCTGTCAATGTTCACCAATCTTGACCTCTGCAAGAAATCCTTGAGGGAAAACATTTTTTGCCAACGTAAGTCCATCGTGTGAAATTCACGATCAGCAGATTCCCATTGAGATGACTGTATTTTGAACATGGAATATCACTGTGCGAAGATATATATGACCGCGCTCAAAACCTGATAAGTGCAATTAGTCCCATAAAGGAGTTATTTCTACCTGATCTAACCCTTAAAATACTTTTGATGGTGTAACATAATATATTGAGATTGATTCAGTCATATTAAAAAATATTTTTGACTTAAATATAATAAGCTAAGTGACTCCAGCCAGGTCTCCTAAGCAACCAAATTGGTCCGGTTGCTAGGTAGGGTAGAGTCACATGAGGTAACCTCCACATGGTCACTATAATAATATATATACTATAATAATATAATAATATAATGTGGTTCGCTCTCAGAGAGGGAGTGTGGTGAGTTGTACGTGGATGCCGCAGAGAATAGTGTAAAGTCTCCACACGCACGAGTTACGTCTCCATGGTAACGCACTCAACAAGCCATGTGATAAGATGCATGGATTGACAGTCTCAGACGTGGGGAAACTGAGATTCATCTTCCGCCACCCAGATTGAGGCGAGCCACTACGCCACCATGAGGACTTTGAGCGCATTGGGCAAAGTAAATTTAGATGTTACCATACGAAGAAGAGCTTTAAAATTACCTGACAAAACATGTTTTACATCTATATTTATTTGGTCTGAAAATAAATCTAGAATTTGATCGAATCCACATCTGTTATTTTCTTGTTCTGTTTATTAGGGGAAAGATGGTTAAAATCACTACCACTGCCACTACTGTTAAGATTTTATGAGAGGGCAGTCGGCCTATAACAGTGACCAACACACACACTGCTCTCCCTCTTTGGTTAAGGTTATATGCTTACCTCCAATGGAAACAATGTTATTCTTACTTTCAAACAACATTATGAACCCCACATTATATTAAAAGGAAAAGGTTGTTGTACTATTTTCATACCCTCTCCTTCTTCAGCCACTGCCTCTGAGTGATTGAAGTAAACTGTATCATTTCTTTGGATGCAAGTTTGGCTGTACTTTCATTAGCCTACAAAGGCTTTATTCCAAAACCAAGTGAGCTGTCTAACTAGGCAGCATTTTAAGGCATCACATACGTAAAGGCTGTTTCAAAAGGTAGCAACCTACACTGTTTAAAGTGTTAAGCTGCAATTGTTACCTTAAAGGCATTTTACGGGTTTAATACAAATTAAGCTCAATTGAAAGCATTTGTGGCATTAATTGCCACAAAAAGTATTTTTTATTTATTTATTTTTAGAAAAGGAGGGACAAGTCGAAATTCATTTTTGTGGTAGTCAACATTATTCCACAAATACTATCGATTGAGCTTAACTTGTATTGAAACCAGAATATTCCTTTAAGAAGCTCTTTTTACCTGAAGTAGCACTTAAAATTAGTTTTATTAATGTAACCTAATGTATTCATGTTGATTCAGACATGTTAAGTAATATTTTTTATTTTAATAAGACCACTAAAGGCACACTCATGCTGAGTTTGGAATGGCATACTATCCATACTATTCTTACTACTTTTGCCATATGTGTCTATGCCATTCTGAACTCAGTCAGTAAGATTTAAGATGGCTCTTACTTGTCCCATCGGTCCCAGTAGTACTTGTGGTTTTGGACTCTTTACTGACACCTGGCGTACTGAATACTAGAAGTTTGTTTAATAAGTGCTGCATCACATTGAATATGTTTGTTATCTTCTGTTTTGTTACTTTAAGTTTAAGTAGAAAAGGTTAAAAAAAAACTCTACTACGTATTTTGGCATGGGCCTTCCTGAGTGCCCATGAGGGGGTGACCCGCTCCATGTAAAATTAAAGAGCTTTTATTGGATTACTGATATGAGTCTTCATCTCAAGTTAATGTACATTATTTTCAACATATATCCCCCAAAAACTGTTATTCATGTCTTTATGTGTTAAAGTTTTTTAATTAGCAAAAACTAGCTCAGTGCAGCTTTTTTAGTGTATGCTACCTTCTAAGATATCACATTTTATATATGCTAAGGCTGCATTTCATCTTCACAGAGCATGCAGTCTGAAGGATTGATTAAAGTTGTCTAAAATTATAAGCTTCTTATAATTCATTCAATACTGAAAAGTGTCAATAAAAGTTATTATATTTTTATGCTTATTTGAGTACCACATATATAGCATAGCGACAAGTCCCGTATTCCTGATAGTTTTTATTTTAAATTGTAGTACATACTGTAGACATACATAGAGAAAGAGAGAAAACACAATACTACAAATATCTTTGTTACATTGAAAAAAGTTAATGTGGTAACATCTTAAATGATTAAATAAATTGATCAAAGTAAACTGGATGGATGGATGGATGGATTGATGGATGGACGGACGGATGGATGTATGGACCGATCGATGGATGGATGGATGGACAGACTGACAGGAATGGATGGATGGATGGACCAATCGATGGATGGATGGACAGACTGAATGGAATGGATAGATGGATGGCTGGATGATGAATGGTCGGATGGACGGATAGAGATATGTGGATGGATGGATGGATGGATGTATGGACAGACGAATTGACAGACGGATGGATGTATGGACTGATCGATGGATGGACAGACTGACAGGGATGGATGGATGGACGGACAGATGTATGGATGTATTGACGGGTGGATGTATGGACCGATCGATGGATGGACAGACTGACAGGAATTGATGGATGGATGGACAGACTGAAAGGAATGGATAGATGGATGGATGGATGATGAATGGTCGGATGGACGGATAGAGATATGTGGATGGATGGATGGATGGATGGACAGACGAATGGACAGACGGATGTATGTATGGACCGATGGACGGATGGATGGATGGATGGATGGATGGATGGATGGATGGATGGATGGATGGATAGGATAGATAGATAGATAGATAGATAGATAGATAGATAGATAGATAGATAGATAGATAGATAGATAGATAGATTGATAGATAGATAGATAGATACATCTGGCATCAGTGCTCAAACCATTTCACATTATTTAATGCTTTTAGTTAAAAACAAATCACTCAAAACAATTAAGGCACTATTTTAAAATGGATAGTTCCCCTAAAATCCTCTAAATGTTTATTGAAATAGACACATTTGAATTGGTTGTGAAATAGCTGATATACACACCTGTGAAAGCACACACGCTGCATGCAGTGAGGCAAGTTGCAGCATTGCATGGCAACTTTAAACAATGTCTAAATGTTAGGTATTTGAGACACTTTCTGCTCGGTACTTTCACATAACTCCATGTTTTTTCATAACTCTACATGTAAATAACTTAAAGCAGTCCTAACCATTGATAGTCATGCATATATCTACCACTGTATAAGCTATACGGCAAAATCTGGCACATTTCTACCACTGCACTGTAAAGTACCATCAAACAGCCCAGTACTTGTCCTGCTACAGTATAGTATATTCCCTCTCTCTCTCTCTCTCTCTCTCTCTCTCATTATTCTCATTACCTCTGCTCAAATCAGCACAGGACAGGCCGCTGTGAACTATTCACACACCCTTTATCGGTGCTCGTTAGCAGGGACTAGCCTCATTACAGTATGTGTGTGTACATGTCTATGTGGCTGTGTGCTGTTTTAAGCCACAGTGCTGGTTGGAAAATTTCATTTAGTAGATCGGGGGTGTTAAAACTGGAGGAGTTAGGGAGTTCAGGTGAAAATGGCTCTCTTCATGTAAGATATAAAGTATATGTGCATTAGCAAGTGTGCGAATGAAAGCCAAGACAACACACACAAACACACATATACATGCTAACATGTGGCCTTCACAAAGTTCTACAGCAGCCTGCTGTGTTCTATAAGGGTGTAAAACATACATGGCTAAACATCGCTCTCGTGGGGTGATTTGGCGAGCTATGAAGGACTGCTTTTCTTTGAGGAGGTCTGAATTAATGAAAGAGAGGTCTGTCTGAGGAGCTACCAGCCTCTCCTTCTGCCCTCCGGCAATACTGTAATACTATAATAAAAAGCTGTTACATAGGAGGAAAATCTTTTCATAATTTTTCATAACTCTCTAAGAGTGCAATAACTACAGACAGAAAATTTTGATTGCATTGCATCTGAGGGATGTGTGACTGGAAGGTCACGTTGAAAACATTTTTGTACAACTCAATAGGCAAAAAAACAATGAATCCAAAGGGGCCCCATTCTACACTTTTAGCATTTTTCCCCTTTGCAGTCCACTTATGAAGTTAGTCAAGGTTTCTTGTGCCAATAGCAGGTGCAATTTTAATAAACAGGCTGTTTGTGCTAATATACCTTCTTCTATATGTAATGTAAGACTTCTATGTAAATGACCTCATTGATGACTGGCTAACCTCTTGTCACGTGAATACTGGCAGGGTTTCAATTTTATTCTGGCTAAATGACATATTTATAGTCAACCAAATAATATTATAGCTGACGATAATGTGTCAGACTGTAACAGACCAAACTTTAATCAGATATTTAAATATTAAAAAATAATTATAAATGACAAACACATTTTCTAAACATTTATAAAACATATTAAAAATTAATATGTTTATTAATATGTAAGACTAAACTACACAACCTAGTCTCATAGAATGAACATTGCTGAAACTACAATTTTGCTAAATTACTTCTACCAGATTCTACATTTTGTTGCAGTTTTCTAGTGAGATGAACACTAGAGGCACTAAAACAACTGTGCGCGTTATTCACTTTAACAAAAATCACAAGTACAATGGCTGATTTTGACTTTATAAACACTTATTTTTGAACTATTACTCTCACACTGCTATGTGTAATAGATTTTAAAACACTTTTACAATAACACATTATTTGATAAACGATTGTATTACAGACAATAGTGTCATAGAAGCAACGTGCGTTGACGTGATTGCTTTCATTTGTCACTATTGATCATGTTTAGGTATTGGTGAAGAGTAAATATGTCTGTTTTTAGAACACTATTGGTTAAGTTTAGGTTAACGTTTTAGGTTAGGGTGACAAATTTTACTCATTAAAACCTCCATCTTATATTGACCCTGATTTCGACACCATTTCACTCGCTTTTGGCGCCCCCCGCTGGACATGAAATTTCGTTTAGTAAACATTTTGCCGCAGTCACATGTTAATACATTCACGGTTCTGTTAAATAACTGGTGATTTTTGTATGAGACATTCTTGCAGCTCAGTTTCCATAAATGATCTTGGTGGACTGGAAGCTTATGTGTGAATGTTAGAGTACTGTATATTAACATAAAACATGGTCAATTGAACTTTTAAATTTTTTTAAGGAGCAAGTAGAATAAACTATTTGGTGAGCCAATGTTGATACTGCATGCCGAAGAGATCGCGATTCAATTTGATACCGCTAGTGTTGGAGAAATTACACTCTTAATATTTAAACAAATCATGTCCAGGAGCTTTCCAAGAATGAAGTATTGCTGCAACAAAGAGACATTGATTAATTAAGCCAATGGTGTTTCAGACACATCCACCTGGCCTTTATTTTTAGGCCTACCTCTGCATTTATGCTGGTCTTTAGATTGCTTATTTAAGCTCCTAAAGTTATTCAGTGAACAGCACTGAGCACTTTTTATTTTTACATGTCAATATTGTTGTTTGATTAATATTCCCTATTACCAACTTCATATGTACAGTATGTAATAGGTAGTGTAATTCTCTGTAGTCTTCAGGTGAATGAAATTATTAAATTCCATGCACTCCCTTTCATTTTATCCCAATATTGGTTATTAAAGCTGCTCAAGAACAGCACGTGTAGAGTTTTAATTAACTGTACCTGCATAAGGTGGCTTTTGTTCAATCCAGCCATCAACCTAAAGGGAGTTTGACACCTCTGAATTAAACCAAACAATCTCTCACTGTCCTTTTTCAAACGTTTCACTTATGTGCAATTTCACAGGAACACGAGTCTTAAGAGAGAGAGAGAGAGAGAGAGAGAGAGAGAGAGAGAGAGAGAGCTGTTTAGAGAATATTTAGATCCTTGAAGTAAAGCCAAAACATTTTGAGAGAGATTTCCATAATAGGATACACTGCACACAACATATGAGGAGAGAAACAAGGCCAGACAAGAAAAGACAAATTGGTGTAGTTTTTTCTTCTGTCATATCGATAACATAGTGTACATGTCATGATGAAGAATGCCTTGACATCACCTTCAGTGAAATACTGCTGACAACACACCCTTTTAATTGAAAGAGACACAGAGAGAGTGTGAAATGCATAAATGAACGTGAATTTCCATGAATCCCAGCAGCACGCCACACACACACACACACACACACACACACACACACTCGACGGTGCAACTATCCTTATAAGGACTCTCCATAGACATAATGATTTTTACACTGTACGAACTATAGATTCTATCCCCCAACCCTACCCCTAAACCTAACCCTCACAAAAAAACATTCTGCATTTTTACATTTTTAAAGTAACATCGTTTTGTATGTTTTTTTAAGTGATCTGAATTATGGGGACACTAGAAATGTCCTCATAAACCACATTTATAGCATAATACCATTGTAATTATCAGTTTGTAACCTAAAAAAAAAGTCCTTGTAATCTACCCAAACCCACACACACACACACACATGCACGCACACAAAAATGTTGCATCAAAACAAGAATAAACAGTGTAACAATGGAGGAATTCACACAATCATTTATCAGTGATTTAACCTTGAATTTGTACAGCATAATATATGGTAAGCCGAATTGACTTTTATTCATTCACAGGGTATGAATTGTTAATACCAACCATTCAATTTTCACTAGTTAAAATGCTAATTCTTGATATCAGGAATGCAACTTCTACCAGTGGAAATGGCAATTGTTTAAATCAGTAATTGCATTTGACCTAGTAAAACGTACATTTTTCACATAACAAATGACATCATCACTCATGGATACACATTCTTGATATCAAAAATGTAAATACCATAATTCTTGATATCTGTAATTGAATTAAGTATAAAAAAGCAATGAATACACGTTGAAATATAATTTTAACTAGTGAAAATGGTCATTACAAATATCATCAATACCTTTTTGGATATGTGCATAATAATGATGAGCGCTTTCGAGCTCCTTACGTCCCTTATGAATATTCAAGTAACACCAGGGACGAGACTGGAAATGGCGGAAAAGGTGAACAGAAAGGTACGGAGCCCAGCAGGTGACATGTGAGGGAAAAAGAAAACCACTAATCCGTGCCCACAATTTTGCAGTCCATACTATTATAAACCACACATTTGTGTTCCCTAGTTTTTAGATCCATGTAACACTTCCTGGTCTGTGTAATTTTGTGTCCATTCTTTTTAGTTTTTTGTTTTTAAATTAATAGTATAATTTCATCTTTATTGGTTTTAACACTGATGAATAGAAAAAGCAGATACAGGCTCGGTTTCCTGAAGCACTAAATAGAAAAAAATAATCTCTAAGTCGCTTATCGTTATATAAGTAGTTCCTAACGAGAGCTTCTTAAGTCCATTAAGTGCAACTTAAACTTATCTTTCTGGCATATTTCACAGTTTATAAAAGACAATGGGAAATTTAATAAAAAATATGAATATATTTTTATAATTGGAAAGCCATTGTAAACTATTTCAGAAGATGAAAATTGTTGAAAAAATCACCATGAAATCAATAGGCAGTCTCCGCAGTCTGCACATGCGACGTGATAAATACAAATTTATAAGACAGGTAATACAGTATAATGTTATATTAGCCTTCCTTGATAAGCATAATTGTAATGGCAATAGAAATACGGTATGTTGTTCTTAAACAGATTATTTAAGAAGAAATTAGTAAGTAATGTGACCATACAGTTTAAAACTTAAATAAATATACCTTAGTAAAAAATGTCAATATGATTAACAAAGCAAATCAGAGTGAGTGTGCAATGAGAGATTCCCTGTCTCTCTTCATCCTCCTCCTCTTCTTTCTTTCTCCAATGGATTGTTCAAAAAAGCTCGCCTAGTCTTTTTGCAAGGCAGTAACAAATTGCATGTTGCGTAATGGCAGTAAGGCTACAAGTACACATTGAAATCTAACCAGATGATTTATGAATGTTTAGCTAGACCTATGAGTAGTTTAATACTGATGCCCATCATTTTAATCCTGTTATATGTGGATTTGCTCAGTTTCCAGCCAAAGTAACAAAAGTTTAGGCTACATGAGATCTCTTTATGATTAATATTGCATACATTCACTTTACATGCATTTATTGTATACATTTCATTAATCTCTATGGCTGAGCATCAATACTAAATCCATCATTATTTCTGTAGTAGTTAATACATTTTGGTGCCTCAACAAGGTTACAGACAACTTCTATGTTTGTCAGTATTTCCACATTATTTTCAATTTGAGAAGACATACATCTGGACCTATATTGGCCAAGTGATCAGCACCAATTTGGACTGGACAGCTCCCGTAACGAAGCACTTAAGTTCTACTTTAAAACGAGCGATCTACGTGCTGGTTTGGGAAACAGGTGGTACTACATCATAAAATAATGAGCAGGGTTGGTTAAGATGATCGTAAAACCTTAAGTTGCAATGCTATTGGGAAACCCAGTCTATTATGCAGTTGTCTCTACTTAACATCTGGGCTATACGGTCTGAATACAGACAAGATGTTACCTTCACTGTACATGTTCAACCATTACACAAAATAATATTATATTTTATGGACAGCGAATGTGTTTACAATGGGTATTAAGTAAAATAATTGTGGTAGGCCTACATGATTTAGGCTTTTCTAGCCACAATTCGATTATGGGTTTTAATATTATTGCCCATTATAACAGCCGGCCTACCTCATGTGAGAGCCTTGGATTTTTGGCTTGATATACCAGCTACGTGATCCATTATGAATGAACTAGGCTACACCTTTAATACACCTTTGGCTCAGCACACCAACATTGAACTTGGCACTTGCTGAAAAAAGACTGGAAATCAAAAGGTAAAAAACGGTAAAAAAGCAAAAGAGAAAAAACACGAACAATGCCCTCAAAAAATCCCATGGTCCTTTTGTTTCCTTTATACTCCTCAAAACCATGACAATGTCCTGCAAGGCTTATTCACATCCAATGAACATATATATTTCCCCTTATGTTTCCGCTACACTGATTGGCTTGATTTAATTATCATTAATAATAACAACAACAATAATGACCAGATAACAAAGTCTATTTAGTTACAGTGAGGTCTGTGCACAACATCCCAATTCACAATTTTCCTATAAAAAAGGACTGCCACCCCATCCCGTGGTGAAAAGCGAGTTGGATAGTTCAATGGCTGTCTTATCCGGGTGTCCATTGCTTGATGACATTGCAATAAACATGCAGCAGTCAGCAGTTTTTCTAAGAAATATTAATGTTCTTCATTAAAATTATTAGAACTTATCTGCAAAAACAATTGGCAAACTTGAACTCGATGAAGACATTTTTCTGTATGCAAGTAAAAATTAGTTTTTTTAACTTTCTTTTTTGTTATTATACTTTTTGCACTTTACTATCGTTCAGTAACACACCGATGTACAGTATATTAGCATTATATATTTTTTTTTAATGTTAATATGGACGATTTTCACTTCTAGCAGGTAGGAAGACCTTTTTCCTGGGCAGACAGCAGCAGATATGGGAGGCTTTCTTTCCTTACTGGTTTTGTTACTATGTCAATTTTAAATGTTAATTTAATGCAATCAAATTATACTAATTATTCAGACAAAAGTAGTCCCTACAGTAAGCGTGTTGGGACGTGGGACAAGGCTTATAGGGTCTGGTCACCCTATCTCCATAAATAAAAGTACAAACAACATTAATTTCTGCAAGCTGAAGATTGCTGTTAAAGTGTGCTGCAGAGAGAGTCGCTGAAGTCTGGTTGGAATATATTATTAAATGTAAAAATAAAATATTATGGGCAGATATTACATCCAGGGAACTTCACAATCTGCAATAATGATGTTCACTGACAGCCTATCAGGCATCTGGGACATTTGAATTTGTCAATTATGAATCCACAAATAGTTTCAAGACAGCAAAGCCTAATAATTCTCAGAATGCATTTTAGATGCTTTTCAGATTGAATAACCAAGTATGCAGGAACCGCATGGTTCTTATTTGTGAAACACGATCAAAAATAATCATAATGCCATTCTGGCGTAAATTGCAGCATTCATGTAGGTTTTCGTGCTTTATAAATGTTAGTTGAAATGAATATAATTTACTGTTCTCCCTTCCCATTCACCAGAATAAGAGGTCTTGTTATATTTCTTAATATGATATGGACACACATGTAATACAAAATCATACAATGTTCTTAAATATAAAAATCATATATTTTAGGCAACACTAAATTCCTCCAACACCTCGCCACAGCAACACTTTTGCAGAAAGTGGTGGTTAGGGACAATATTTCATTAAAATTGAGCCATATATGCATGGCAGTACCAACTGTTACTCTGGCTAAAAGTATTAAGGCAGTACAGAAGAAGGGGCAGGTTAGCAAATCAGATGAAAGGCGTGCTTCAGTGCCAGCCACATGTGCAAATCTAATATTCAAGCCATAAATATATATTTTTTTAATAATAAAAAAAACAAAAATTAAGCTGAATTCTCGTTTTTCCGTTTCTTAAATTGAATGAGAAAACAAAATATGGACGATGCACGGTCTTGCCTCCATATTTACTACTGGTGCCAAAAGTGGATTAATATTCTAGATATCTCTAAAAGTATTTATACTTGTTAAGACCGTATTTAAGATATCAGAAATTCTATTTACACTGGTTGCAAAGGCCATTTTAGATATCAATGGAATAATTGTTACTAGTGGAATTACCTTTACTAATATCAATAATTGCATTGCTAATAGTACAAATATCAATGATATCAACCATTTAATTAGAACTAGTGAAGATGGCCATCTGTAAATGTATTTCAACATGTAACATTTGGAATTTATGACATCTGTAAATTTATTTCAGATATCAATAAATTGGAGAGTAATTATAGATTAAAAAAAATACTTTCTTACTAGTAACAAATCACATTACAGATATCAGAAATTATCATTGTCACTAGTGAAAACTGAATTATTTATATAAAAAATTTGCATTTTTACTAGTTGCAATTCAATTGTTGACATCAACAATATAAATATTTACTAGTAACAATATAATAATTGATATCATTTTTTTTTTTTTTTTTTTACTAGTTGGAAGTGCATTGCTGATATGTGAAATTATAATTTCAATTAGTAAGAAATGAATTGTAGATATCTGAAATTGCTTTTTGAATAGAAGTGAATAGCAGATCATTGTAATGTTTTACTAGTAAAAATGCAATTAAAGATACCAAGAATTAGGGTTTTTATTAGTTGGAATTACATTTTTGATATCAAAAATTTGTATTTCTGCAATTGATAACATCACTTTTTATATCAATCACGTTTTTAATAGTGGAAATGTAATTACTGATATCAAGAATTGTCATTTCGACTAGTAGAAATTACATTCCTGATATCAAGAACTTTAACTAGTGAAAACTGAATTGTTGATATAAAAAATGTACATCCTGCGAATAACTAAAAGACAATTCGGCCTGCCATAATGATAATCTTTTTTTTTTCAGAGTGTTTCCTCTTTTGTAATTTTGGTTCTAAATATTGTAGTACCCAGTGATATGTTTTAAGTTCTTAAAATATATGATTTAGGATCAGTGTTTGTGTATTTAACTTAAAATTACAGTTAAATACTTAAATCATATTCAATTTATATGGTTTTTAAATGCCAATGTAAATGTGTTTACTGTTTCTTTATATAATATTTAAGACACAGTAGTTCTGTACAGAGCATATTTTGTATAGAGAACCGTAAAGCCGCATGATTTTCTTACTGTGCCATGCACTACCACATTTTCATATATACATGTTTTTATTTTATTATACTGCGTGAGCTATGAAAGTGGAGTTCCGTTTTACATATACAAGTATATTTTACATATACTTGGTTTTACAAGTGCTTGGTGGAAATGTTATGTATTTATAATAAAACAGCCTTCCTTCCAATGCCCATTCTGTTTAAATATGATCCCAGGTACGAGCGCCTGTTCAAAGGCATGGCTCCATTTTCCCTGCCCTTTGACCTCCGCAGCTCCCCTGGGGTCTTGTCTGCACTTGCAAAAACAAGCAAATCAGCTCCTCTTACCACAAACAAACACTTACACACAGAGAGCAGCCCTGTCTTACACACACATGGCTAATCACTGCACACGTGCACACACAAAAATGGAGCTCACTAATGACTTACACACACACACACACACACACGTGGCGACACATATACCAATCCATGCAATCAAACACACACACTTTTGAAGTAAGTTTGGAGTAGAAGAAATAGAAATAAACCTTGTGTAAATTGTCATCTTTATGCTAAGCTAAAATGCTATTTATCATGCACATGTTACCAAGCACGATCATATTTTTTTTATCAAGAAAATTCACGTTGGGAGCCTGGGTAGCTTAGTGAGTATTGACGCTGACTACCACCCCTGCAGTCGCAAGCTCGAAACACAATTGGTGTGTTGAGTGACTCGAGCTGGGTCTCCTAAGCAACTCAATTGGCCCGGTTGCAAGGGATGGTAGAGCCACATGGGGTAACCTCCTTGTGGTTGCGATTAGTGGTTCTCACTCTCAATGGAAGGCTTGGTAAGTTGTGCGTGGATCGCGGAGAGTAGCATGAGCCTCCACATGCAGAGTCTCTGTGGTGTCATGCACAACGAGCCACGTGATAAGTTGCGCGCATTGTCTCAGAAGCGGAGGCAACTGAGACTTGTCTTCCACCACTTGGTTTGAGGACCTACTAAGTAGTGGGAATTGGGCATTCCAAACTGGGAGAAAAGGGATAAAAATCATGTTGGATCATAATAATTTTTTTTCTAGTAAGACTTTTGATATTAGGGCAAAAATCGTATTCTTGATAATAATTTTTGTATTGTTTTCTTGTAAAAAATATCTAAAAATCCATAAAACTAATTCAATTTCATTCATCTTGTTTTAGAATCAACACTGCATAAGATATTTAGGTTTTTCAGAGAATGTATTTTTAACATGTGTATTTTGTCGTACTGTACTTGCAGAGTTTTTATAGTCAAAACAAGTGAAAAAATCTACCAGTGCTGATGAAGTAATCCAAAGTATTTAGATTACATTACTGACCTTGAGTAATCTAATGGAACACATTACAAATTACATTTTACAACATGTATTGTATAATCTGTAGTGGAATACATTTCAAAATTAACCCTCCCAATGCTAGCTATGTCATATCCAATATTCATGAGAGAGTTAATTTTGAGTGCAATTTGTATGTGTGTAACAGTAGCCAGCTGATATGTGATAGCAGTGGAGTGTGTAAAACCTCCTGGCCTTAAAAGACGCACTAGCTACCAAGGCTAGACGCCATGGCTTTTCTATCCTCCTTGCTAGCATGTCCAACTCCCATGCTGGGGAGTGCCTTTCGAATCCCACTCAGGGTGGGTCGAGTAGGACTGGTAACATGTGTAAAGCACTGTGGATGTATTTATTGTATGTAAATAAAGTGTTGCAAAGCGCAATTTGCTAATCTTCTTTTGATTCTATTTTTACGATACAATCACTGTTAATACTAGGCATTATTTGTGTGTCAGTAGATGAAAATGATTAAAAATACTTGCATTATCTATAATTTAATGGAGCATATATCCAGATTCTGATGAGAATAACATTTTCTATGCATATAAAAGGAGCATGTCACTGTCATAGAAAGATGCTTGGCATTCATCTTGGACACAATAAGTAACGTAAGTCCATATTTCTATTCTTCTAATTCATTGCATATAGTCCATTTACACTACCAACTTCTTATGAATGTGCTGCCTTGGTTTATATCGCTGGTGCTTGAGGGCATGGACTATATAATATGATGCATATGGTGGAATGTCTGGAGAAGAACCTCAGAATAAAACTGCACCTGATTCAATCCATTTACATGTTTGTTTTGTCACCAAACCCACTTGCGCCTTGACTTAGCACATGCTCACACAAAAATAAAAAAAATTCAAGGCCATGCTCATTGACTTTGTGCTAAACGCTAGCGCTCTTAAAATTGGGTCAAATATCTTTATAATGAAGGTAAAGCCACTGTTTCTGACCCTCTCTTAAGGCATATATAGTATAGGACTTATTTTGACGAAGATTAATAGCTTGTTCATGGTACAACCCGAGGAGGTCTATAATAACTGGAGAAAATCTTTTTGCAAACTTACTCATCTAAATGGTAGTTACATATCTGGTTCACGTGATCTAGGGACTGGCATATTTGTATCTCTCACTTTTAAGAGCCCTTCAAAAAACTGTTTTTCCCATATCATTAAACATAAGCCTACAGTAGCACATGCTAAAACACAAAATAACACTTACTTCAATCTTGAATTGCTCCGATGGTAGGAAAATCTGCATTTTTATTACAGAATTTACATACGGGTATTTGTTTTCAGCATTATTTTTATATAATTAATCAAACTAATTGAACTTGATAAATCGACAGCCCTAATTCTAATGTAACTAATTCAAATATAATATCTGCTATAAAAAATGTCATCCGACTACATAGCAGGAGCTAATGATGTTAGGCACACTTGCCAATTCCTGACCTAAATGTCAAAATATTCCAAACACAGGAACAGTTATATGAATTCAAATGTAATGTGAGATTTTCAGTGGTGTACCAACTGCTGATACTATAATTAGCTGAAAATTTTGCATCTGTTAGGTGTCACACAAAAGTATCATCAATACAATACTTCACGAGTTATGAAGTTCAGATTTATTTGTGTATTTATTTATTTTTGTTTGTAAAAATATTTTATGCAATGTTCGATGGACATAATAAAACGGTTATTAAAAAACTGCCTAGCAACTAGTATCATGCAGGTCAACCATCAAAAGAGAACATAATTCTTCCTCCCTAAAATCCCTGGCACCCTCCTCTCTCCTCCTCTGTTATCTCTCCAGGCGGAGCACATTTTCAAAGAGAGATATATGGAGGTGTAATTAGACCCTTTCCTCTAGAACTGTGATAGCCACGCTTACAGCATCATTCTCCCTACTGCAGCATCTCCCTTAGAGATAACAGCTCGTTTAAGTCATTTTTCCCAAAAAGCCTGGCACAGCAACGCTGTCTTAACCAATGGCATGAGTTTGGGGCAGGATTATCTTGTTGTCTGACTAATAGCAGATGGAAGGAGTGATCAGGACACCTGTTTGAGAAGAGAGATTAGTTTTGCTGGCCTGTTTGATGATGCTCTTGGTGTGGAAATTACTAACTTTAAAGGGTTCTGGGTTATTGTCAACCTAATGTCTACAGAGCAACTGTGTTGAATACCACAGAAAATTATTTTGACTAGTCCCTCAAGGACTACAAACAAATGGGAGGTAAATTGTCTTGTAATGGAAGCTTGGCAGGCAGTGGGCCAGAGGGTATAAATGCTTCAATGCAACGCTCCAACTTTATTTCCAAAGAACTTTAAAAAAACGTTTTTCACTTGATCTATAAAGTTGTCAAAATCGTCTTTCAGAAGTAGGACAACTTTTCTAGGTAAACAAACTTAGGGTTATGTGTGACTGACATAATTCCTGTGGGTTAAGTTTGAAGAACTCATCTTCATGAAAACAGTGCTGTCCCAAAGCCTCAAGTCCAAAATACACCTCAGTTTTCTACGTGCTGCACTGTCTTGTGCACAGTATATGTGAAGCAAATTTTACAGTCTAGATTTCTAGACATGTAGACAGTCCACATCTGTGCCATTGTCTACATAATCGCCTACTATTTACTGTACTGGAAATGTAAGCGCAGCGTAGTTCTAGCGGGAAGAATAGAAGCTGTATATCATTGCACCATTAGCCAGTGTGCTAACATGGCAACCTCCACCACCCCACCACCACCAGTTGAGTCCCGTCCTGCACAGGGGTAGGCTCCTCACCCCTGCCTCCTATCTCCGGCAGGTTATGACATCTGTGTAGGGCACCAGCTCCCAAGGCACCATTTTCCAAGAACCAGAGAATCAACCAGCTGTCCTTCCGTGAACGTTATACTTTATTCAAGGATCTAATAGCAGTCGCAGAACACATACAATCAAATTGCAGCTCGCACGCCAGATTATCATCTTGCGCTTAATTTCCCCCCTTTTAAAGATTGATGAGCCTATTCATTTATATGAGCCTATTACTGTATATTTATTATCAAGTTTATATTCACTCTAACAAAAATCATTGTAACATAACTGGAGGAAAACGTATTTGTCCATAAGTTTTGGGAGGTCCAGACTTGAAAGCTCTTTTTGTACTTGTCCTTATATTTACAGTGCAATGCCATAAAAGTACAGGTAAGACCATAGGTGGCTCCTTATTACTGTGGTAATGTGCAGAAGAGGAGATGAATGTCATTAAATTAGCATCGGAGGCCCTACATTTTGGTTGGAGAGCTGCCAAAAAACATTTCAAGGATGGAAGAACCCTACCATTGTTCTTTCCCTGCAAACCGTTTTTGGGTCGTGACCCATCAGTTGAGAAACACTGCCCTAGACTGCATTTATAGTACGCATGGCATTGTTTTAAAATGAGCTCAAGGAAAATAAATAAAGCGCATCATGTCAAAACCACACCCACAGTTAGTTTTAAAAAGTAATCAGCGCTCTTGGATTAGCCCAATTCTCATTAGGTATAGAATTTCAGGGACGTGCGCAAACAAAGAATATCAACAAATGAACACCTTAGCAGAACAAAAACGTTATGTGCATTTCAACATAATTTTCAAGCAAACTAAATGTTTGCACAATAAGTAGAAATTAGCCTTCAGAATCCTTGGTTACTTTGGCATGAATCCAAAGCTAAAGTAACCAGATTTACTCTTTTAGCTGGTCATGTCAAGAGTTAAAAGGTTAAAGCTTACCAGTTCTTGTGTTTTTACATTTATTCCCAGTTTGCCTGCTAAATTCAATTATAACTTTACGATTTTCCACTCAATTATGCACATTAAGGGTTGACCATTCAAAATTACTGACTGGTAATCGACAGCATGTATGGATGTTGGACGTATAGACCTTGATAACAGGTATGTATACTATAAATAATTCACTCTGTGGTTCTAATGTTCTTAGCCGGTCATGTGAATTGTCCCTATCTATAACAGTTGGTATTGTAGTTATTAAGTGTTGCGATGTGGAGCTCTAGGTTAATGTCTGTGGGAATGAGCGTACACATCAAAGAGATCAGGCCTCGCAATTGTGGATAATAATGATGGTGAGAAAGCGGTATACTTACAATTTCTCAAGGAAGGGCAAGCCAGTGAAGGAGCCATTCTTCAGGAACCGGATACGATTGTTGCTCAGATTCCTGTGAAAATGAATCAAGGCAAAAACATAAATGAAAAGAGTCATTTTGATGATAGACAACATTCACACATTCACAGACAGCAATGTAAAATGAAAATCCACTTGTACATCCAATGAAAACAGGAACACATGTTGCCATACACACCCTCACTAACACATGCACTGAACCAAGACACATACACACATGTCCAAAATCAACATTCATGCACACTAAACACCCTGACACAAGCATAGTTATAGGGCCAGACATCTCAAATACATATACGATCGCCAAATCTACACACATACAGTATTCTTCATTTGGTACCTAAAACCGCAGCATGCATTAGGTGAATGTGGTAGGTACACGCCCAGTCCACCCAGACCATTTATAAAATGTAATCTGCAAAAACACATCATTTTTAACTTTTTAATGGTTATGATGTCACAACTATCAGCTCGTTATTGCATTTACATAGAGTGTTTTGTAGATGTAAAAAAAACAATATAAAGGACTTCAGGGGAAAAATACTACTATATATATATATATATATTGCCCTTTCATTCAAGACTTTATGTTCATTCAAAGTCAAGCCCCTATTACAAATGGCCATGGTAAGCATGCATACCAAAATGAGTTAGCCAATCAAAAGCTCTTTCTGCGCTATCTGTTCATGTAACTAATGCGATATTAAGCACTAAAATGGATATCTGCAGTGTAAGCATCGAGACCTACGTGGATTTGGCAAAGTTCATTTCAGTTATTGATACTAGGTCCCTGATCCAAGGTCATTGTTTCTAGTAAGTCTGAGGCTATGAAGTACTGATCTGGCAATCATGTCCTTCTTGTGTTATGTTTCTTTATAGTTCTAATGTTAGGGTGCAATGTCTGTTTTTAAAAAAAATATTAAGGAATGTAGACTGCCGTGTTTACGTTACATTTGCCTTGTGCATTCAAATTAAGATTGTTGTCTTTGGTGGTCAGATTAGCTAATTGCTGCTGCATATCAGTGGTTCTGAACTGTGGGAATAGTGACATGCGAGGCCAATGATGTAGAAACTAGTAACGCAATATTTTATTTTTATTTTTGTTGTATGTCAAAACAAGCTCTTCTAGCACTATGGTTAATTGTATGATTTAATCTTACAGTCTTTATTTTGTGTGATATGAACAATATTGTCCTGAATAGAAAACAGTTTGGTCATGAAGTTCACCAATATGACATATTGTTTCCATTGACAGGTGGGTTCTAAGGCAATTTATGTCTATAACATTTCCATGACATTACACTCACCTGTATAACATTTATTAATTTGGCAGACACTTTTATCCAAAGTGACTAACAAAAAAGGAAAACTTTTGTGCTCTGAGCACAGCATTTAATAATGTGTATTAAAATCTTTGATGCTTGCCCAGTCTCAAAGCCCAAGGTACGTGCCTGATACACACTGTCAAAGAGCCAAAGCACAGCATGCCGTTAGCATGCCAATTGAAGCAGTGGTGCTTTAAATAGGCTATAGTCTACTGGTCAACCTCACTAATCAGCTTGTTGGTTGTTGGACTACTAGTCAACTATTTGTCCATCGTGACACATCTCTAATTAACAGTGTTTTAGATATCTGAAGGGGCTTAGACATGATGATTCACAAACAGAGGAAAGGGAGAGAAAGAGAGAGTTAGACAACAGAGAGAGCATCTAAGAAAGGACGATGCCCAAACACGAGTTCAGTGACTCGACAGTCACAAAGACAGCGGCATCAACTTTAAACATCAGAACGGGCTGTTTCCAATTTATCTTCACGGCTTAATGGAGGGATGAGAAATGAGGGAAGGAACGAGAAGGGGGAGGGAGCCATAATCTTGATAATCATGGTGGACACATTTTTACATCAAAAGGAAGTCGGGTCCACATCAAACACGCACCCGGCTCTTTGCCACGACAATTATCCCTTTCGCCATTGGCTAATGGGCCTAAGACCAGAGATAGTCTTATCAGAAAGGAGAGAAGAAAAAAAACAAGAAGAGAGAGAGAGAGAGAGTTTCACTGGTCTTCTCAGGTTTGTCACAGATACATACAAGCAAAGACAAACAAGAAATATTCAAGTACACTTGTGAAATATTTGACACATTATGTACTATGTGCTACTTTTGTCTTTATGGAATATATTACAGTAAATCAATAAGCCACTAAAGGCCTTGCTTTACAGTGACTTTCCCACAGTTCGGCATTCAAAAGTGGTTAACTCAATCTGCAGTATTTGCGGAATAATGTTGATTACCTCCTCCTTAAATACTCACTGTTTCAAAAGTATATATATGCAAATAATGAGTGATAACATGATTTGTGATAAAATTGCTTATAAAACTTTTCTGTGTAAAGTTCTATCTAATTTTACAACTTTGTTGCCATGACAACCCTAAAATGATAGCAAAAACTCTTTAAATAACTTTAAAGCTCAAATAATTAGTTTTATAAAACTAAGTGACTTTGAACCTCGGTGTAAATAGTATCTGCCACACAGTGCAGCTATTTGCACCCCGATAGTCTGGTGTAAAATTATAAGCTTCACATTTCTGCCTTTAAACAATCCAAAATTCACAAACATCACAAAATCCCATTCTCTTCCAATTATAAATGCCTCACTGTAACCCTGTTTTTTCTTTTATTTTAAGAAAAGGAGGGATGAGTCAAAATAATTATTTGTGTAAAGCAATAACTTAAAACGCGGAAAAGTGTAACGTGTTTTGACACAGTGCAAAATTTTGATAAAATGGCAGCAATAGCAATATTAAAGACACAATGCTCAATTACTACAAAATGTATTGATGATAATTGTTATAACAGAAAACTATTCTGCCATGTAATATAGTTCATTAGTTAAACTGTTGGCTGTTTACGGTTGCAAAACCTTGTGTGGTCAGAATTGTACGTTTATTTGTATTATACAACACCTTGGAACACATTCAAGCTCATCCAAGTTGTACTATGGCCACTTTATACTCTGCAACACTAAATTAGATAATTTACTTGAGTGTGACTCAAGTGGCACTGACGTCACTAATAAATTTACTTTAAACTCGATTTAGACTTGTAAACAATGAATTGAAACTTCACTTGGACTCCAAAATAGAGACTTGAGAACAACAAAAGATATTAAGTGGATTGTTCTTCAACAAGGTTTATAAAACTAACCTGTAGTGTATAAATATATTACCCAAATTGATTTGAAACTTGAACTAGACTGCCAAGATCCTTGGACTTATCCTGTAAAGACTTGAGACTTGACGTGTATTCCATTTCAAAGACCTTGGACTTGTCTTGGACTCTCCACCTCTAAGACATAAGTGTTGTCTTGGACTCTCCACCTTAAAGATCTTAGACTTGCCTTGGACTCTCCACCTCAAAGACCCTGGACTTGTCTTGGACTCTCCACCTCAAAGACATAAGTGTTGTCTTGGACTCTCCACCTCAAAGACATAAGTGTTGTCTTGGACTCTCCACCTCAAAGACATAAGTGTTGTCTTGGACTCTCCACCTCAAATATTTGTGACTTGGACTCCACCTCAAAAACTAGAGACTTGTCTTGGATTTCACCTCAAAGACTAGATACTTGACTTGGACTCCAACTCAAAGACTAAAGACTTGACTTAGACTCTACCTCAAATACTAGAGACCCCATCATTCAAAATCCCATTGACTCCACCTCAAAAATGTGATCCTTGACTTGAACTCCACCTCAAAGACTAGAGACTTGACTTGGACTCCACCTCACAGACCTTACTCTTGTCTTGGACTGTCCACTTAAAAGACTATAGACTTGAGTTAGACTCTACCTCCAACACTAGAGAGTAAAATATGACTCCACCTCAAAAACTAGAGACTTGACTTAGACTCCACCTCAAAGACAAGAGACTAGACATTGACTCCACCTCAAAGACGATATATTTGACTTGAACTCTGCCACAAAGACTAGAGACTTAACTTGGAATTCACCACAAAGATTTTAGACTTGTCTTGGACTCCATCTCAAAAACTACAGACTTGACTTGGACTCCACCTCAAAGACTAGATACTTGACTTGGACTCCAACTCAAAGACTAAAGATTTTACTTAGACTCTACCTCAAATACTAGAGACCCCATCATTCAAAATACCATTGACTCCACCTCAAAGACTAGAGACTTGACTTGGACTCCACCTCACAGACCTTACTCTTGTCTTGGACTGTCCACTTAAAAGACTATAGACTTGAGTTAGACTCTACCTCCAACACTAGAGAGTAAAATTTGACTCCACCTCAAAAACTAGAGACTTGACTTAGACTCTACCTCAAAGACAAGAGACTAGACATTGACTCCACCCCAAAGATTAGATATTTGACTTGAACTCCACCACAAGGCAAGAGACTTAACTTGGAATTCACCACAAAGATTTTAGACTTGTCTTGGACTCCACCTCAAAGAATGCAGACTTGACTTGGACTCCACCTCAATAAATTGAGACTTGACTAGCACTCCACATCAAAGATTTGAGACTTCATTTGTACTCCTCCTCAAAGACTAGAGACTAGGCCTGGATTCAACCTCACACACTAAAGACTTGAATTCAACTTCACCTCAAAGACTAGTAACTTGACTTGGACTCCACCTCAGATACTTGAGACTTTATTAAACTGCCATTCTGAGTTGTATAAATGCTGAAATAAATAAATGATTACTGAAATGATTCACCTCAAAGACTAGTAACTTGATTTGGACTCCACCTTGAAGTCTATGGACTTGACTTAGACTCCAAAGATTCAAGACTGAATACTTTGACTCTTAAGTCAGAGAACATGTCTGGTCACGACTCCATGATGGCTCTCTGTCTTTATAGTGGAAGGAAGTGTGCTTCTAATCTTGTTTGAAGAATGTGGTGGCAGCATGTAAACGTGTGTATGTGCTGAGTGAGAGAGAAAAGTGTTTGTGTCAGTTCACTTTATTTCCTGCCTTGTCACTAAAGTTAATGAGCAGATCTAATCAAAACAGCATACAATTATACACACACATATGGCGCTCTAAGTCTATCAACAGTTTTGACACTCTTTTATATGACTAATGCAAAATAAAAAAAAGATTAAGGAGGGAATTTCAGAGATGAAAACACAAGTGCCCAAAAGTATGTATCTTTCTTTTGACTCAAATTGAATGAAAATGACAACTCTTCAATCTTTTATCAGGCTATTACTAAGGGTGACTATTCCAAACCACTAAGAAACTGCAGTCATCCTACTGTTGCAGGATGCAGATAGCATCATTATGCAGAGCACTGGGACACAGCCAGCCAATGTGATCTTCAAATAGCTCTTTGACCCTGATTTACCCTGCGTGATGCTCTGGTTGGGCATACGAACCATCAGCTAACTGAAGCCAGACACAAGATAAAAGCAAAAGACCAGACTTCTGCTACATAATTCAATACAGAGCGAGACTGAAAGATATCACTGAAAAAAACACAAACTATTAAATTGGAGCCAGAGACTATAGAGCTATAGATAGTAATAAGTGTTTCAGTGAGAAATTTAGAAAGTGAGTGTACGTGGAGGTTAGAGTATGTGTCATTTAAGGTCTCGAGTTGCTGTGAGGGTCTTGTGTATTGCATTAGAGTGTGTTTGTGCATGTTGGAGTGCCATAAAAATATAATAATATAATATTTCTTAAGAAGAAAATATAAGTGGTGCTTGAAAAACTCATGGCCACAACAGTAGGGTGTTGTCGGTCGTTGCTAGAGAGTTGCAATGTGATTTAAAAGATGTGCTGAGTTGTTTCAAGGACACTGCTATGCTAGGGTGTTCTGGGTTGTTGCTAGGGTGGTGCTCTGAGGTACCTAGGGTGTTCTGGTGGTTGCTTACTGGCCGAAGTTAAAAAGATCACCCTCCTGGATCTGTGAAAGTCCCTAGATATGGCTTGGGTCCCTCCTTCAATTTATGTGTATGGGACTGTGGCAGGAAGAATGCAGCAAACCCGGCCCCTGATCAGGCTAATCAAGCCCTCGAGAGGGATAAGGGCAACCGGAGGCAGCAGTTTGAACTACAGGCAGCTGACCTGTATGTGTTTTTGTTTGTGGATTTTTGTTTTATTAAATATTATTTATATTGTTAAGCCAGTTCTCGCCTCCTCCTTTCCACTGAACTCTGTTACAGGGATGTCGTCATCTGTTATATTGTCTACCAGGCGAAAATCGTTAGTCAAATAGCTTAGAAAAGCAACAGCACACCTCTCCTCAACAATCCTCACAACTTGAGGTACCATATTCATAGCCCAAAGCGGCAAAGCTGCAATAAGGGGTTTGTTTAAATCCATAAACTAAGTATGAACAATAGTAATAATGATGCTTTATTCCTAAAAGATAGTCTGTTAGGGAATATCATGCATTAAATTCTTGGAACTTGTGTGTTTGTTTCTTTATCTGAAGCCTATTTCCAAGAGCTGGACTTTGTTTAAGATAACAAACCATATTGTTCTCAGTAGGACAGCAGGCAGAGATCCATGCACACTGACAACCTTACACAAAAATACACACAACAAAAACATTCTGCATACACACACAAATATGAGAACTTAAAGAGATCCTCTATAAACAAACGAAAACAGGCGGTGCTCCCGTATGGCTAAACAGGAAGTGAAGAAAATGTCCTGTTTATACAGAGCTTGGCTGACTTAGGTCGGAGGTCAACCCCAGAGCACTTCCTGCTCTGCTGTGTGATGGACAGGACAGAGAGCAAGAACAGGTGGACAAAAGAAAAATATGGCAAGAGATAAGATGGGAAATATGACAAGAGGTAGATAAGAGTTAGCAAGGAAAAGAGGAAAAGTGACAAAATATAGAGGGGGTGGAGGATGAAAGGCACATTCCATTAATACAGAATAAACAAGGCACAAATCCCATGTTTTTCTTTTGTTTCTTTCTGTATTATTTTCTTTTTCTTTTATTGATTTTTATTATTAAATATTAGATATGTTTTAATAGTATTATCTGACATAAAATCAACCTAGCATGAAACCTTTATAGTAATTATTAAATAATATATATAATAATTATATGATAGTTCACTTGACCATTGTTGCTCTCATGTCATATATTTTTGTAATTTCATTATAGGCAATGTTACCTGCTGCAGTTGTGTGGTAGTTCAAGATTTCGCAATAGAATCAAGTTGTTTATTGTAATTAAGTATTTTGCTGTCATCAGTAACAAAGGTGGAACTTATTATTTTTAACCAGTAATATCACAGCCTAACATGTTTCCATCCAATGACCTCCGACCTTACACACAATACATGCATGGTACATGCACTCCGAAAGTTTGATTTCAGTTGAACTAAAACTATAATTCATCTTTTTAAAATCTCATGCAAACACAAGATTTTTGCAAAGTCAGACTAAACAAACCTACTAACACAGCTGATGTCCTACCTCAAAATATTTGAGCACACTTGTGTAATATACAGTACACTTGGGCAGATGAAGACTATAGCTCGACTACGCAAAAATGTAACTTTGCATGTAAACTTACTGATTATGTCTAACGTTTTACCCTGTACACTTCAAATGACAGAAATAGTACTACTAGAGATCAGAAATGAAATGGGGGCAGCGGCTATTTATACTTGGTGTTAAAGCAGGTTGATGCAATTAACACAAAGAGTAAATAGGAGTTATAGCAACAAATGTCATCTTGTTTACACAAGTGCAAACAGTGATACATGATATTCACACAAAGTGTAAATGTAATATGCTATTTGTACTGCGGGTAATTTGTCTGAGCATCAGAGGGAGGAGTTAGTGAAAATAGCCTGTTTGCATTTAAGTGTAAATAGGCACTGCCATAAATGGTTTGGCAACATTTATTTTATTGTGTATTATGCATCTCAATTAAATTGCTATTGTTATAATGTTTATTCATTTAGTATTAAAAACTATTGAATATTATGCTGCAGAAATTTGATTATAATAAAATGTGATTAGTTTTAAAAAAAAGTTAGCTATGCTTAACCTAAACTTAACCCTAACCCCTAGCTTAGCTATGCTAAATGCTAACCCGAACCCTATCACAAAATTAGAGAACATTATGAGAACAATGGAGAGAAAGGTCAGTAAAATCAAAGAATACAAAGGTAGTATAAGAAGAGATACAGACACCTTTAACGTGTCCAGTAGCAGCCTGTCCAGTAAAGAGAAACACAGCTAGTGTATGTAAACCAGACAAGAGTTTAAAGCATTCATTATTGAATTGTGAAGCTATAGATAGAAATCAACAGTAACATCAAAGACAAACACCATCAATCATCCATGCACTGATAAGACTCAACCACACAGCATGCTTCAAGAATTATTATGTTAATTGTAATCCCAGAGACAAAGTCTTCATGTTTCTCTTCATGCATTATTAGTGGCACTCAGAGTTTAGTAGGGCCATCTGAGCTATGTCATCATGTGTTAACTATTGCGTGCGTGCGTGCGTGCATGCGTGTGTGAGCCTGAGAAGCCAGATGTATTCTAAAACATTTCAGACAACACTTGCATGCACATAGACACACACCAATATACTGTAAAGCAACACCGAACAACAGCAATATGAAGTACTTAAACCAGAGCTACGAAGCAAGCTGACAGAGGAAAGACTATTTAGAAAGAAACTTTTTCTATGCATCAAAAACAAGTCAGACACACCCACAGACCACCCTGATGAATATTGCAGTCAAAAAGGCAAGAGCCTGTCTATGGAAATTCTATAAAATTCCATGTAATTTCCAGACGTCAGGGTGCACAGGTTTTTATCATTCCACCGGGAAATTAAATTTTGTTTACGGGCTGCCACAATGAGCACCAATTTGGAATCTTTGAAAGTGATTCAGTTTTGTTTGAGGCACTTAATATCAAGTAAACAAGATATCTTTGAACTGTGTATTCTGCTTTATTCGTCCTCAAAATATCAGATACAAATAATGTGAACTGTGCTTGGTCTTTTTACAGTATGTCGCTCAGAAGGTAGCCTCTAGACTAACTGGACGGTTCTTGGCAGGAATGAGCTGCAAAGTGGACCAGACTTTATGCTGATAGTCAGTAGTGTACGTGACTAACTAAAACGTAACTTGAGCTAAAACCAGCCAAGATGTTCCTCAGGATTATACCCTTTTACTGTGGAATAGCAGCACAATATGACCCAGTCTGGCAAGGAAAATTGTTTCCTCAGTGACAGCAGCGGTTTGGAGCTCCTCCCTGTTCTGTGCCGCTCACTGCAGTGGTTTGGCTCAATTTGTCTCCTCAAACCACAAGGCCTCCGAGACGAAACAATGGCCCATCTCAGTGTGTCCTTCAGACAACTAAATGGCCCTCACTTCTGCCACTTTTACTTAGAAGACCTGTTCCTGTTGAGAAAACTTACTCTAGGAAGCACCATGAGTTAAAAGTAGAAGTCCCACAAGAAGATTTCAAATCAATAAGCTATTAACAATTAAAAGCATGGGTCAAGCACTAGAAGTGTAATTGAGATTGAAATCTTGATCGTGACTTGAGACTGCAATGGCAAGATGTACAGTGAAAAAAGAGACATAATTTGGTCTGTTCTCACCCAAAACTGATTGGATCGAATTAGAAGACATTGATTAACTACTGGAGTCTTATGGATGACCTTAATACTGACTTTATCTCCTTTTTGTTTTTTTATTCAAATGCCTGGCCACCATTCACTTGCATAGTATGGACCTACAGAGCTGAGATATTCTTCTAAAATCTTCTAACACATCTTAGATATCATGAGGGTGAGTAAATTATGAAATAATTTTTATTTTTGGGTGAACTATTCCTTTAATTGCCCAAAGTTCTTCCTCTCTAAAAATAATTAAGGACATTCATAACAAACCGACATTCATCCTCCTTTAATTATTTGTTTACACAACCACTCTGCTGAAAGTGGTACTGCTGAGGTCATACTGAGTCTCAGCACAGGAGTTATCTAACTTCTGTTCAGCTTCATTTAGAGAGTGTCTCATAATATGACTTCACTCTCTCTATCTGGAGCCAAACGGGAGAACCGCAGACTGGATGGGAGTCACACAGTGGGTTTTAAATTTAATAAGACTGTGCTGAGTTTTAAACAACTAGCTCCAATTAAAGACCTCCACTTTGCCAGAGATGCCTACAATAAAGACTATTAAGTGCAGCTATAGACCTTAATCAGAGTAGACGCCATATTTAATTTGAGGCACAAATGAGGCAGTGAAGGACAGAAGTACAGAAAGTTCAAAATGATGTACAGCATTGTTGGAGTTGCTATTCGTTGGAGGTGCGTTTCACCCACAATGATGAAACTCACTGCTTAAGCACCATAGTACGATGCAACATTGGAGAAATTAACGAGTTATTCACAACTGTTTCCTGAAACTGTTGGACTTCAGACTTTGGGGTTTCCTGATGCACTTGAGCACATGCGCACTCTTGAAAAACACATAAGAACTCCACTAATGCATTAACATAGACAGGTTAGATTTGTTTCCGACAGAAAATGTTTTTTCTCTTAACAGCCTTTAATTGCTTAAATGGCTTTTCGTGTTTATATAACTTTTCATATTGCGGCTTTCTGCAAAAACCCAGAATAAGCCATTTTCTTAAGTGCATGTAAATGTGGTCAAAGTCTTGACAAAATTAAATATACATAGAATTAAAAATATGGAGGCCTTCATGAAGTCAAATGATGTCCACACAGCAAACTACCAAGGAACATACTTTCTGTTCATTCTTCTGCACTGGATTTTCCCCTACGCTATTGTTTTTATTTGTTTTTGTTTATTTTTGATGTAAACAAAGCCTGTTTTACTTTCACTCTGCATTTGAGTCCTCACCTCTCTCCAAACCTGATATATGGTACAGCTACTGTACTTTTTTAGGTTAAGCATTTTGGCATTTTTTGTATTTATTACATAGAAAAGTGAAAATAGAGACAGGGACAAGAGGGGAGAAGACGGCTCTGACCTAAGAGCCTTTTTTTCTAAGTGTTCTGTCTTTCACAGCCTCATTTATGTTTGTGTCAAAAGAAATATGCCATCTACTCTGACTATAAGGTCTACAATAGGACATCAATCCCTGAGAGAACACTTCTGGCTAACCACCTTGATTTAGGTATGTTAAATGGTCTGTCAGCTGACTAGTACTCAGCACTAGTTGCCACTCATCCAGGATTTTCCCGTGATCATCCTGGGTTTTGGCCGTCTGTCCTTGAAAATTTTAATTTGACGCTGCGACCCACACCCTCCTTTCCAAAACTCTCTGTATGAAGGCAACGCTTGGGATTAGCGAGTGCAGCCAGTGCATGCTTGACCCCCAGACACATAGTGGGTAGGAATCATTTGGCGAGATCATAGGTCCACAAGTGCATAGACGGGAGGGATCCTTCCCCTTCGCTCTGCCGCTCGGTGAGCTCGCAGTTGCCATGACAGAACCCGACCTCAAGAACACAGAAGCAGTTCACCACAACGTGCTACTTGGTTCTGTGTTAATCTTCTTGTCGTAGAAGTAGAAGCTATAAAAGCACGAAACTCCGATACGTTTCTCTTTCGCCGTTCAATCTGAGACCCAGATAAATTATTTCCTGTGATATATTTTGGAGGATATATTCCTTTCATATATTTTGAATCCCAGATTCGCTAAATGATACACCAGCATTCTCGTATCTATCTCTGCTTGCTGCCGCACCGGCACTCACAGCAGTAGATCATCTAGATAAGCAGACACCCTGAGAACCGTTAACCTCAGCGCTGCCTCCACACACTTGCTGAAGACTCTCGGTGCCAGTTAAAGTAAGAGCCCTTACAGCTAGGGCTAAAGATCTGTAGATCTTTTGGTAAATGGAGGTCGACAATCTCTCCGTCCATCCCAGCAATGAAGCAAGAGCAGATGAAAGAATATGACGATTTATGATTGGAGTGAAGGTGATTTGCCACCAACACCTTGACTGGAGGGGGCTAGACCCCAGATTCTCTTTTTCGTGCATATCCAGCATAAAGTAACCTTTAACAGCCACTCTTTGTGAAAAAGGCAAGCCTTCCCAAAATGACGCATCACCACGAGACACGCTGGGATGGCTGGAAAAAAATTGCTTTACCACACGAAATGGCAGACGTTTACCATCGTACAGACCCTCGCTGTACCCTGGCCAGTATGCTGTGACGGCCAGTCGATGGAGAGCTCCTTGCAGCTGGAGTGGGGTGTCTTTCTCCATTGCCAGCAGAGAAAAATAGGGATCCTTATTATTCGACGCTGCGACCCACACCCTGCTTTCCAAAACTCTCCATATGAAACGGGAACAATACAGGCAACGCTTGGGATTAGCGTGTGCGGCCAGTGCATGCTTGACCCAGGCAGGCAATACATAGCGGGTAGGAATCATTTGGCGAGATCATAGGTCCACAAGTGCACAGATGGGATGGATCTTTCCCCTTCGCTCTTCCGCTCGGTGAGCTCGTAGTTGCCATGACAGAACACAAGAACACAGAAGCAGTTCACCACAACATGCTACTTGGTTCTGTGTTAATCTTGTCATAGAAGTAGAAGCTATAAAAGCACGAAACTCCGCAGAAAAAACATAAACCCACCTCAACGCGCTGGTTCACATCACCCAGAGAAAACTATCAAATGCAGCAGAAAATATATTCACTTTGACAGTTAATATACTCATAAAAAGAACAGCCACATTCTGCGAAGTACCTGAACAGCTCGCCTGATGAACCCAAAGTAAGCACCTATGAGAGTGGTTCATATAGGGAGGTGGGACTCTCTCATCACTGCTGTGAATGGTCTGTCAACTGACAGAGTGCGTGTTATTGGTGCTTCCAGGATTGGCGACGCTCAAGGCATTACCCATTTGAGATACTGAACGTTAAAAAGAGATCTGATCAAATGCGCTCTCCTAAACCGATATCTCCCTCGTTGGGAAGCAGTGTTAAGTCTGATTCTTTTTAATGAACCACTTTGTTCGGATGATTCAGATGAACAGTATTGAAGGGCGATTTATTTGAGTTTCACAAAGAATACCCTCCACATCCTTTCACGTCTTCTTATTTGTTGCTGAATATTTACACCAGTTACTGCTGTTCACCACTATGCTATTGATTTATTCTTTATATACATAAAGGTATTTATCTGTTCAAATGCTGCTTAATTTTATTAGTTATATATTGTTTTAAAAGATCAATGAACTGTAGCTAGGTCATATTGTTAATAGCTTGTAGTCTAGCTTACTAAGTTTTCAAAGGGTGGTTTCAATCTCAAAAGAGAAATAGAGGGATGAGAGGAGGAGCGGGATGATGAAATGGTGCAGACAGATGAGGAGAAAGAGAAACAGACAGAGAGCATGTGTATGACGGAGAACCTTTGCTTTTGCGTTGTCTGACTGTGGATTGTTAAGCTCAAGAGGGGCCACTAGTCTCTACAGTGTGTGTGTGTGTGTGTGTGTGTATGTGTGCTATCACAGAGGCCCCACTCTGAAGTGGGGGTTATCAGAAAAAGAAAGTACTCTGTCTAGCAAAAGTGACATGTTGAAATACCCTTAACCTCAAAGAACCTTCTCTCTATCACACATTGTCCTGCTGGCATGCTCTCTGATCAAAACAACTAATTGGATTTTTGAGGGACATCTCTGGAAACATTTTAAAACCCCATATACCTTTTTAAACATATTCACTTTATATCTGATAGATAGTTCTGGTCCTGGATGATGATTGATCAAGACAGTGTTCAAGCCATGCTATAATACACAACATAGTGTAGTAATAGATACTGCAGAACTACTATACGAGGTGAAACTTTCATTAAAAAAACAGTGTTAGGTTATGTTCAGATTTCTGCTTACTGACAAATTAAAACTTACCCATATGAAAAGAAAAATCACAAATAAGTTCTATTTAATGTCTCAGTTGTTTCTCCTAGGCAGCAATTGTATTAAACAGAGATCAAATTTCTCAGATTTTTCTCCTGAGAAAAATATTCACATAATCTCACGAGTCCTTTAAAGTTTCAGAAGAGATGAAGTGTTCAAAACCAAGCTCTAACATTTTTCATTCAACAATTTAGAGGTCAAATTATCTAAGCTATGCTATTCACATTTATCAACATTCTTTTTACTTTTAAGTTACTTTCTAAAACACTATTCATAGAAAAGTTGGAAACAATTTACAATAAGGTTCCAATCATTATCATTAGTTTATGTATTAGCTATCATGAACAAAATATTAACAGTGTATTACAGCATTTATTAACCTTTGTTAATGTTAGTTAATACAAATACAATTGTTCATTGTAAGTTCATGCTACTTAGTTCATAGTGGATTAACTAACGTTAACAAACACAACTTTTGATTTTAAAACATATTAGTATATGTCAAAATTAACATTAACTAAGGAAGTATTGTTCATTGTTAGTTCATGAACAAACTAATGATGTTAACTAATATTAACAAATGGAATCTTATTGTAAAATGTTACCAACATTTTTTGTTTTGGCGAAATTCAAATATTGTCTATATTTCCTCATTGTTCATTGTTGCACACCCTTCAGCTGTCAGAAAAACAAAAACATATGAACATATTAATTTATATTTTAAATGTTTTAAGGCAGTTTTACATGGGACGCGGTCACCACGCATTACCTATTCATCAGACCCAAGTCTGCTTGTGGTGCTTACCGCACAAAATACAAATATTGTATCTTGTCATTGACCAATCAGAGGTGAATTTATTCACAACCAATCAAATGACATTTAGCTTTTTGTAATCAAGCACACAATGCACAAGAATAAACAAGCTGTTGATGAATTTGCCGAGCTATATAAAGTTTCTTTGAGCATTTATGATATAAATAGGAAAGCAGCCAGAGAGGAAGCGGTAAGTGGATGAGTCGGTGTACCAGGTGAAAATAGGCTACAGATACTTGCATAGTTTATGTTTGGAAGGCAGATGGCTATGTGATATATGCAAATGGACTATGGACCATCTATTAAATGTTCTCTTCTGCAGCAGGTGTCCGAAACATCAACTTTAGATAGAAATAAAATACAATTTCCCAGGCGGTTCATTAGCAGAGTGTTTTGTGGATTGTTTATTTTTAGCCCCCATTTTAATGATTTATGTGATGTTATTTATACTCTATCAATTTGGTAATAGAAATATAAAGTAATGCAGTCAGTTTGTCCCATCATTAAAAAACATTAGGAATTCATCAAATGTGGAGACAGATGACATCATCAAAACATACAATTATATTATTTAGCTATTTATTCTTGATATATTTGTACATGAATTAAATTACTTTTTACAATATTTCTAGTTATAGCTAATTTTTTGGGGAGAAATAAGTGCCATTTTATTTATGTGCAATAACTTGCATGAAAACTAAGACAATACCCAGTATCTGAGCAGAAGCAATAGGGAGAAATGTTGGACTTCTACTGGCGCATTTCACACCACTTCTCGTGTGAATGGAAAACGCCTGTACAAATGAGAAGCGGCAAGATCACAAGCAAAGACTGCCACCCAACACCTCCCATGTAAAACCACCTTTATACTTAATATTGATGTAGAAATATGTTACCCAAGTATGTACTTAAAAGTAATTACTTTAAGTAACTGTAATCAGATTTTAAAATGTAATGTTCTACACTACTTTTGACAAAGTAATTCAGTTACAGTAACTAATTATTTTGGAATCAGATTACACCCAACACAGCTCATGTCCAGATGGGTAGTAACGCACTACATTTACTCTGTTAAATGTACTTTTAAGAGTCTGTTTAATAAAAATGAATGAGAAAATAGAGAAAAAGGGAATGCCAGTAGAGGGGAAAATCCCTAAACACTGTCAGAAAAAAATTGCAAAAATTGTACCTTTAGGGGTACAACAGCTTGTCACTGGAGCGGTACCCTCAAAGGTACACTCACTGTACTCTTTATATGTTAATCAGAACATATTTGTACCTTAACTGTCCCGAAATGGTACATATTAGTACCCCAAGTGTCTTACATGTCCAAAAAAGGTACATACTAGTACCTTAAGGTGTAAAGAATGTACTTTTGTGGCTGTACTTTTGTACTTTTGACGAGCTGTTGCACCCCTAAAGGAACAATTTCTGCCAATTTGTTCTGACAAGTGTATGAGACAGTGAGAGAGAGAAAGAGAGAGAGAGGTCCCCTCAGCTTTGTTACTAATGAAGACTAAGAGCCTAGTTACACAGCCCTAACAGCAGGAGCAGCCAAGAGTTTGTATATGCGTGTGTAGCCGTACATGCCTTTGTGCGTTTGTGTGTGTGTGTATAGTAAATTTGCTTAGAAGAATGTGTTTTCAGTGTGTGTGTGCATGAACGAGGGTATATATATTTTACTCGTCCTCATTCTTATGTGTTTGCAAAGCCTGAGTAGTGTGTGTGTGTGTAAGCGTGAGAGACGGTGTGTGTGTGTGTGTGTGTGTGTGTGTGTGTGAGCGTGTAATTATCACTTTGTGGGGACCAAATGTCCCCATAAGGATAGTAAAACCCAAAATTGTTGACCTTGTGGGGACATTTTGTCAGTCCCCATGAGGAAAATAGCTTATAAATCATACTAAATTATGTTTTTTGAAAATGTAAAAATGCTGAAAGTTTTCTGTGAGGGTTAGGTTTAGGGGTAGGTTTGGGGTTAGGGGATAGAATATGAAGTTTGTACAGTATAAAAACCATTATGTCTATGGAAAGCCCCCATAAAACATGGAAATACAACTTATGTAACATACGTGTGTGTGTGTGTGTGTGTGTGTGTGTGTGTGTGTGTGTGTGTGTGTGTGTGTGTGTAAGAAGCAGAGAAAACAGAAGCTGCTCCGTTCTTCTCTTTGTTTAAAGACAGCTATTCTCTCTGGAGTTCTTCAAGTACCACGGCTGCTGCCTGACAGTTCACTGCCTCTGAAGCTCCAGTCAACCCCACCCCGCTTTGGTCTCCAGCCCAGACCCACTCAACCATGTTGGGCTTGAAATGCTGCTGGAGGGTGGCTGTCTAGAGAACCACTTGCAGCAAAAAGCCACTCAAGAAAAGTAGCGATGTATGCCCGAGAGCTCTGTATCCCTCCTCAACAAGCAGGGTCACATTTGTCTATTTTTACATAGCTCAACAAAGTCAAAATGAATGTAAAAAGTACATTATCAGTGAATAACAGTGTGATTGTATGGCTTAAAAAGATGTGCAAAATAGCTTGTATTGTGAGTTTTGTGAGTTTCGCTTAATGAATATGCCATTTGAGGGTTGCCTCTATACAAACCTAAATGAAAAGTTGGTGTCAACGCAAACATACACACAAACACACACAAACACACACACACACACACACACACACACACACATACATATATATATATATATATATATATATAAATCAAAATCAAAGGTAACAGTCAGAATCTGGTGTGGTCACCAAGTGCATTAATTACTGCATCTCCTCCTCATGGACTGCACCAGATATGCCAGTTCTTACTGTGAGATGTTACCCCACTGTTCCACCAACCATCACCCCTGTTGAGACAAAACTGCAACTCGTCAGTGAAGAGCACTTTTTGCCAGTCCTGTCTGGTCCAGCAAAGGTGGGTTTGTGCCCACAGGTGACGTTGTTGCCGGTGATGTCTGGTAAGGACCTGCCTTACAACAGGTCTACAAGCCCTCAGTCCAATCTCTCTCAGCCTATTGTGGACAGTCTGAGCACCGATGGAGGGATTGTACGTTCCTGGTGGAACTCAGGCAGTTGTTGTTGCCATCCTGTACCTGTCCCGCAGGTGTGATATTCAGATGTACTGATCCTGTGCAGGGTTTTGTTACACGTGGTCTGCCACTGCGATGACGATCAGCTGTCCTTCATGTCTCCCTCTAGCGCTGTCTTAGGTGTCTCTCAGTACGGACATTGCAGTTTATTGCCCTGGCCACCTCCTCAATCCTCCATGCAGCATGCCTAAGGCAAGTTTTTATAACTGTGACCTTAATTGCATACCCTCTGTACGCTGTTAATGTCTTAACAACCATTCCACAGGTGCATGTTCATTAATTGTTTAAGGTTCATTGAACAAGCATGGGAAACTTTGTTTAAACATTTTCAAAAAAGATCTGTAAAGTTATTTGGACTTTTACAAATATTTTTTAAATACAGTGTCCTGAAAAAGAGACGTTTCTTTTTTGCAGAGTTCATCTCGATAATTATGTTTTGCTCAAAAATAGCATAAAAGTGTTTTTTTTTTTCAGAGGTTCAGAGGAACCTTCCTTTCATCTGAACACCAATTGTAGCCATGTCGAATGAATATTTAAAAGGCATTAAATAAAAATCTATTTTAAAATGATGAAGGCCTGTTTCCCACAGTTTTTCCACTAAATTAACACAAGGGAGAGTAAAATGTAATCATTTTTATTGATTTGCATGTTTATACTTATATTTAACATACAATCATATATGGAAGCTTAACCAAAATCTTATTTACCTTCATATATTTCACATATTATTTTCTTTGTAAATGAACAACAATGGAACCCAGTAATGTTTATTATTATAATAAAATACTGAATTATTTTTATTTGCAGGATAAGATTTTTTAAAGATAATTAATATTTTTATGTCCTATTTATTTTTTATTTTGACATTGTAAGTGCAGTCATTTTTAATTCACGCTTTTATTGTGAAACGGGAAGTGCAACGTTTGTTTGACAGTTACACATACTGTAAATACATTAGATGTGAATGCATGTCTTTGTGCAGTCAGCCTGCAGGAAGAGTGAGAGACAGAGAATGAGAAAGAGAGAGAGTTAAAGAAAGAAGTCTTCAACATCCATCTCTCAGTCTGTCAGTGGTGAAGTGGATGCGTGTAATTGTACAGCAACTGTTTGATGATTAAGTTATCCAGAAATCATAAGACCATCTGAAGTCTTTTCATATGCTACTTTTCTCTATGCGTTTGAGCTTGAGGGCCTGAGCCGGACAGGACCTGACAAACTGCTGGGTTTCAGGCCGAGATCAGGTCAGTTTTTAACTTTGTGTTTGTAATTAATAGTTGCTTGGTGAGCTAAGGTCTGTTCACACCGAAAATATCTGCACTGTTTTTCAATCGTTTTTTATGTGCACATATCTCTGTGCCAAGTATCTTTTTTTTTTAGTCTCATGCAGGACTGAAACATTTTTAGACACCATGTCAGGTTAAAAATGTATTTTTTACAAATGCATCTCCAGACACCTGTATTCTGTTTCATCGAGGTCAAGCACCTTGGCAAGTTCATGCGAGGACTGGCGCGTTTGTTGAAGCGCATTGTTTACAACAGAGGAGCATAGATAATCGTGCATAGACGCCTCATTCGGCTGGTTTAGATACATCAACTGTGGCACCATCTTGGAACGGTAAACAAGGAGAGCTGTTTGAATCGATTTAAATGCAAGTGAGTTGAGGAGATGCCTCAGACCGAGCTCCTTGCTCAGACTGCTGCATAAACTGCTTTTGTGTGGAAATAGTATTGCAGTCTATAGAAACAACTGAAAATAAGGTATCTGTGGATGGATTTCTATGCGGAGGAGGCTTATGCGCTTACATCATGCGAGAGGCTGTTTTTACTCCACCCTCGTCAACGTACAAACCTCAAGCTTGCCGGAAGCTAACATTTTAGTAAAAAAGTTTAAAATATTGATCTATTTCTTACACTATTAATGGCTTCATAAGACATTGATTAGACCACTGGAATTGTATAGATTATTTTTATGATGGCTTGGCTATATGTACTTTTTGGAGCTTAAAACTTGCATTGTATGGACCTACAGAGATGAAATATTCTTCTAAAAATCTGCATTTGAGTTTTGCCGAAGAAAGAAAGTCCTACACATTCAGGATGGTATGAGGGTGAGTAAATTATCAGAGAATTTTCATTTTTGGGTGAACTATTCCTTTAATGCCTATGCTGAGCTCTAGTTTGAGCATCACAATCAGTCCGACTCAGCAACTTGGCTCAACCAATGGTGTGAGTTTGAGGTAGGGCCATCAGCTTGTCCCATCGATTAAAGACAAGCAAATATTTGGAAAGCCTGCTTGAAAACAGTCATTACTCCATTTGCTGGCACATGTGGCGAAAAATGAAACACAATTATGAAGCCAATTTTTAAGACCAATACGTTTTTTTCATTATTTTCACAACAATTAGGCATATCCCCAACAATCCTTGTTACTGTAATATGAAAAAGTACATTATAATAACATATAATTTCACTAACAGTAAAAGTGCAACTGCCTGTTATTTATTTAGTGCATAATAACTGAATACGCAAATAGCAAGCAAACAATAATAAATACAAAGTGTGTGTGTGTGTGTGTGTGTGTGTATGTATGTGTGTGTGTGTGTGTGTGTGTGTGTGTGTGTGTGTGTGTGTGTGTGTGTGTGTGTGTGTGTGTGTGTGTGTGTGTGTGTGTTGGAAAACAAAAGAGTGACCCTTGATGGACAGAACACCAAGCAGTCCACAAGCTGCTGCTTATTCCAAAATTACAGACTGTGTTTGGTACACGTGTGTGAGAGGGCAAGCGAGTGTATGTATGCGTGTATACGTGTGTGTTTGTGTGCATATGTTGGGCTTTTCCACAGCCTAAAATTAAAATCTGGGTTTTATAAATGCTCTCTAATTATGGAGAAGAGGATGATGGACTATTTTTGGGATCTGTGGCCATGAACGCCCTTCTCGTACACACATACACACACACACACACACACACACACACACACACACACACACACACACACACAGAAAATACATATGTGTATAAATATAGTGCATGCAAGCCACTGCAATGTAGAAAATATCACAATAAGTTGCTGTAACCAAAAAAAGACAGTTTGTGTTTGTAAATAGAGAAATGTGCATGAATTTGTTGAACTATGCAATTCCTAAAATGCTACTCGCAACATTACAGTAGTATTTTAAATGTTAATTGGCCTCTTTGGAATGTGCACATCCTTTCTAAACAATATTAACCATGCAAGGCCACCAGCACAGTTATATCACAGAACCAACAGCGCAATACTCCTGGGAACTTGTCTGTGTGATGTGTGTGTGTGTTTATGTGTGTGTATGTGTGGTTTGACCTAGATAACAGGACAAGGTTCTTGGTTTGGATGCTGGAAGAGCTCATTGTAAACACAAAGAAACTGGACCTGCACTTTTGCTTATAATTATGCCTGGGCCACTGGTCAAATGAAGGACAACAAACAATTGTTGCTCTGTGATGTTTTTTTTTTTTTTCATTAGAGTAACAAACAATGTGTGAAAGAAAATGTGTATGTCCTTTTGATTGTGACCACAATCACAGGCTGACGATTACCATAGAAAATAATTTCCTCTCATCCCTCACTTTGTGAAAATACACAAATGATTGTACATGTTTACAGTAATACACTTACAACAGAAGCCTAGAAGGCTCCCGCATGTCATTCCAAATCCACATGACTTTATTTCTTCCATGGTGAGTAAATGGAGATGGAATATTCATTTTGGGGTGAACTAATCCTCTAAAAGCAGAAATGAAGCCTACAGCGTTTGTTTTTTTAAGTTTTTTTTTTACTTTTACACTGTGGAATTCCAGAAAGTAAACCATTTTTCACACATTTTGTTAAAACATATTGGCCCTGACTTACTAAGTCCCCAAATAACGGGTGCTAATTTGCAATCTATCAAATTGCGTGTGACCGTTGTGACCTATTTGTCAACCCCACTCGCAATTGCTGTTTTAGTCATTTTTTAGGTCACCAAACCTCTCTGTCCTGGGTGTCATTGTACCCCCCCACACCACCAATTGCTCCAAATGGACGCTCACTTACAGTATGACTCACTAAATAATACTCTTTTATTTTTATTCAGTATAGTATGGAATTTGTATTTTTTTTAATCTTAATAGGATTATAAAATATCATTATATAGCTATTTAGCAATTGTAAGAGTAGTTAGTAATATAGACTATTTAGCAGAAATGCACTGCTTCAATTAAAATGAATGGGAGAAATTGGAATGACAAACCAAAATCTCTAGCGTCCAACGGTCAACAGACGTAGGAAGAAAGTCCCGCCTTACAGGTAAAAGATCCAATCATCTTTTAGATCCAGACATCACCAACTCTAGAAAGCGTGTGCGCATTAGCTATACAAGCTGGGAAAATTACGTGTTTTAGTGTAAAATGAGGTAAAGAAGCACAATTTATATTTATGATTCTCCAATATTATCAATATCATCATATTTTATTGCTGATTTAAAATATTTTTCTTTGATTGTAATCTTGATCAACAATATTTGAGATTTTGGTATCCCCCAATTTAAATAGATAGGAGCTGCACTGTTATGACAGGAAATAGACTCCCGAGAGCGTGCTAGAAAGACATTAATAATTTTTTGAATATGTGTCGTCTTGGATTTAAACTGACACCTAGTGGTGTGGATGCAGTATCATTCAAATGCAGTAGTTTTCAGTTACCAATGCCCTTTCACTCCTCAGTCAGACATAATTTGGGCATAAATTAGTACTAGGCATTTTTTTATCGAAGAGTAACAGGATTTTGATAAATCTCTTTGCCAGTGCAATTTGTGCTCCTTTTTTATGCACATTTGGAGTCACGCCTCTAAATTGCATATTCATTTCGGGGAAGTGCTATTTTGCGCATCTGTATCGTTGAGGCAGGGCAGAGCAAGCAGGAGCAGGACGAAGATGAGATGAATGTGAAACTAAGTGGAGTTTATTATACAGTGCCAACAAAACAAGAGAGTACACTTGACTTAACTATGACTATGACTTGGCGGGACCATAAGAAAACAAACAAAGAACAAGAATCTTAGGATATTACCAGATTCACAATACTCGACAAGAGACAATGGCTAACATGAGGGCTTAAATACACAGACTGTGGCAACAAGATAACCAAGACTGAACTAATAACAAGATAACATGACAATGAACACATGAACCAATGACATAACAGGACTGATAATAAGGCTAATAAACAAACCAAAGAGAGGACAAGACTAATGAACATGAAAACAAGACAATAGGTGAGTTCGACTTGAACTGCTTCTCGATTTGCCCATCGGCGAGATTAGTCGGTTGCAGTCAGGGGAGAAGTTGAAATGAGAGCTGTCAAGCCGGTCATTTGCTCTTTCCTTCATGTTTTGTACCTACACCAGTCACGGATGATCACGCGATGTTTGCTTTCGCTATTGCAGATAAAGTGGACTTCAGATAGACAGACAGATGTTTGAATTTTACATAAAATAACCAGAAACATTGTTCATTTGATAGGGTTATGTGCTGCTTAATACAGTGCCTGTTGTTTGTATAAGAATAAAAGTTATGAATAAAAATAATATTAATATGATAAACATAGCATGATATAAACATGAGTTGTGAGACTTTTCGCCGAACTGGAGGTGTCAGAACTGACACCATGGTAATGGTATACTACCACATTACTCTTATTACTGACATAGCAGAAGTAGTAAAAGTAGAATGTGAAGTATGCAATTGCGAAAGCAGCCCATGAAACACGTGTAACCGTTGTCATGTTGTGAGCCAATGGTGAATGAGCTGTGTCATCATTCAGAGATGGTCCAGCACTTGAGCAACTGCAGCGGCTGCACCAGCCGGCTGCTCTTGAATCGCTCTTGTGGTACTTTGATGGAATACGTCACGGTGAAACTGCAGTGGTGCAGGTTCAAGTCGGACAAAATTTCGAACCGACATGCATTGCTTCAAGTCTAGCGCCGATCGGTCTGCGTAGCGCTGCATGAAGTCGAACACACCTAACGACTATACCCAATGAGAACAAAAACACATGAAAAATGAGGGTGACATGACAAGGCAAGGACGTCACATGACAAGAAATGTCAAAATAAAAGATATGAAATTAAAACATGAAAACCTGAAATGAACTAAAACAAACATAAATGTTACAGCATCTAAAGGACGCAATTCTTAGAAGACTAAATTAGTGGATCTGATCTGACCTTTTTGCATGTGCTATTAAGATTACGGATATGTTTTTATAGATGCAAATCTTATTAAATCACGGTAAATAGTAGCCATTGTCTACTATTAATGTCCAACAGTTTATGTGCATGCATCACAGAAGATTTATGTTTTTTTTTTTGTTTTGTTTTTCCTGAAAGTCATGGCCACAGCTTGAATTCTGTATTGCATTTAATAGAATTCTGTGATGGAAGTGACATTTTGAACAATTTTGAAATAAGATGGCTGACTCCTTTGTCTTGCTAAGGATTATCTCATAGATAATATTTTATGTATCCTAAATACACACAATTAAATAATATTTGTACACTTTTGCATAATATGGCTAAATTATAGCTTGATTGAAAATGACATCCAATTTCGAGGTTTCATTTTCCCTCTAAGATTGAAGTTTTACTTGACTGAGGGTTGGGTTTCGGGGGTAAACAACTCACTTTTCTCTTCCCTCAATCAAAGACATTTACACCAAACGCTGCATCCGCAAAGCAACCAGCATTGTGGATGACCCCTCACACCCCTTACACAAACTCCTCACCCTCCTGCTGTCTAGCAAGAGATAGTGGCATATTTTAAATGTTTATATACTCTGCTTGTAAGTACATTACTGTAAACACATGCTCTGTTCATTTTTACAAACAGAGGAATTTGTCAAAATTTGTCAAAAGTCAAAATTATTGTCTGTGGTATTAATCAGCATGCATGAGATATTGAAAAATCAAACAGTTCATTTAATAACCATAATAACACAGGATTATATCATATTATTGACCATACAATATCAATATGTTCTTTCAAAGAACTGTTTATCTTTAAGACTTTTGGTTTTAAGAAACGAAGTCCCCCGTTGACTGGCATTAATGAATAAATAAAATTCATTTGAAATGCGACTATGCTAAAACGGTGTGGTAAGGGTGTGGTTGAGGGGGAGAGGAAGTGGTAAGGATTCATCCCTGGCTGACAGTTAGGACTAACAGCTGTTTCTTGTTGCAGTAATTTGGGAAGAGTGATAAGAGGAGCCCACGCCAGAGCCCAGGGGGAGATAGAAAGTGCCACACAGAAGTGCAAATACGTTAGAGTGTTAAACCCATTCCATTGAGTGTTTAAATACCTGAACGACGCTTCCTAATTCCCTCAACGACCAGTCCTGTTACAAAGGGATATGTAAGGGGTCCAAAAAGATTTGTCCACTTTAACTACTTTGAAGTGTGCGGTCGAAAACATATGTGACCACATTGGGCTCGTAGTGTAAAAGCTCATCTGTTCGAACAGCAGCTGTTCATCATTATTGTATATCTATTTGCACAAAAATAATCTAATGTTCTGGCAAACTTGTCGCTAATTCGTCACTCATTATTTTCACAGTTAAATGAGCCTGCTACTTGCAGCAAATGTTTGACAGAAGTTTGCAGCTCTTCACCAGAAGTGGTGAACCTGCAGCAAACCTCTGGCGACAATGAAGACTTTGCCGCAAATCTCATTTGCATGTAAAAATTATGAGTGCCGAATTTGCACCAAGTTTGCAGATTTTTTGTATGTGTAATTCACAGAACTTCAGTGTGTCTGATATCAGAATGCAGGCCGCAAATAAGAAGCACACACACACAAAGCTCAGTTAATACAGGTACTCCACAAAAATAAATGAGAATTCTTCTCTGAACACCACGTTTGTGCTTAAATTAAATGCAAGTATAATTGGGAGAAACAGTGCTTGTTTTTTCACACTTTCATGCTTTTTGCTTGTATAAATTATTGCACTTTATTAACCTACAGTAGCACATTGACGTAAATATTGATGAATGTTGTCATGAAATCAGAGACCCTCCCCTCGAAATCTGAACACAAGTGATAAAAAACACATATTAGGTGTAAATGGTGATATGTCTCACCTGACCACATGTGATCGGATCGTCCAATGCATCTTAATACCAGGTGTAAACAGGGCTTGAGTAAAAATGTACTGCAGCAACCAGAATTTACAGTAGCCTAGTGTAGATCTACATTTACAGTACTTTACAGTAAAGCGAATGATTTGACCACTTGTGCTCATATTCACACTTACATTGTACAATTAAACATTTCACACACGACACCAAGAACAGTGATCCAAAGAACTTGAATAGATATGGAGTGTTTTCTAATATAATGAGAGGCTGTGGACAGGGAAAAAATGGAAGAGAGATAAAGAGAAACAGAGAGAGAGAGAGCGAGAGACAGAGAGAGAGAGAGAGAGAGAGAGAGAGAGAGTTTAACCATTCTTGGAGTCAGTTAAGACAAGTAGAGTGAAAGGAAAAACTATCCAAACAGAGGATCCCGCTGTGCACCGGGAGGACCATCTCTTTCTCTCTCCCTTAATGCCGAACACAACACTGCTGGGGGATTTTTCATCCACAAACTCCCATCCAAACCAGTCACACAAATAAACACAGAACATATAATGCTTAAAGCAATAGTTCAACCAAAAATGGTTTTCATTTTTATCAAAATGCATTCACCCTCACATTGTTCCAAACCTGTATGAACTTCGTCCCCATGCATTTAATGTGAATTAACAGCCTGGTCTTATGAATATTAGGTGAAGATTACAACATTGTTGCAAAAAGAAATGACGTGCCTTATCGCACATTTGCCTGCAGTTTCACAGTGAAATGTCCAGCTGGAGGTAAACGTACCTCGCTAACCTAAAGCTTTAACCTAAATCAAACCAACTGTGATCAAATGAGAGGTAGACACTCCTTTCCCTTAACCAACACCTAAACCTAACCAATAGCGTCCAAAAACAAAATGAGAAATGAAAAGCACATTTTCTGAAGCAACCAAGTCCTCTCGACCCTCGGACCAGTCAATCACTTTTCAAGTCTAAATTCCAATACTCTATAAGTTATGATACAGTGGAAGTTAATCAAATTAGAATAACTGTTATACTGTAAATGTAGATGGGTCTGCAGTACAAGTAAGTACAAATGTATTATTTTTCAAATGATGCATTATAGTTAAATTGTTAACTATATTACATAACACAGTGTGTGTAATAATGCAAAAAAATAAGTGTTTATAAAGTCATAATCAGCCGTACTCATGATTTGTATTAAAGTGAATAAAACGCACAGTTGTTGAAGTGCCTCTAGTGTTCATTTCACCAGGAAACTGTGGAGAAATGTAGAATTTGGCATGTAAAAGTATGTGCAAATATTTGTTAAAGTAACGTTCATTCTATAAGACTAGGTTGGATATCAAACTGAAAGTTAGCCTCAGTCACCATTCTCTTCCATTGTATATTTATTTCCATACAATAAATATGAATGGTGACTGAGGCTGTCATTTTGTCTAACACCTCTTTTGTGTTCCAAGGAAGAAACTAGGTCATATAGGGTTTATAACAACATGAAGTTGAGTAAATTATGACAGAATTTTCATTTTTGGTCAACTGGAGTGAATGTTTTTATTCACATAAAATCACTGACTGTTACCTAAATGTTCAGGATTGAGGGGTTAGAGGTCAAAGCGTGTGTGGCAGGGGCAGGTGTGATGGGTTAGGCTCATGGTATCCAGTGTCTGGGTCTTTATTTGCTTTTTTATCTATTGCGGACCACCGCCCCTTCTCAGAACACGTGCAGTCTTCCCCTCCCGTCCTCTCCTCTCGTCGCCTTTTCCCAAAAAAATAAACCCTCCTGGAATGCCGGCGTTCCGAGGACGCCCCTCCACATAATTCCCCGGATGTCTGTCAGGAAGGTTTCTGAAAACACACTCCCGTCTCATCACTCTCTGACCTGAAGGAGAACTGTGCACATACATCCATATAGATGCTGAGTTATGATTTCACAATATGCTCAAGGGCCCATTTTCCAAAGTTCATCATACTAGAAAAATAGACATACAATGTAGTTCAAAAGTCTGAGTCCACATTAAAAATCTGGGACTGAAAATCTATTTTGAAAAAAAATGAAATGTTTTAGGATTAAAAAATAGAATAAAGAAATGTTATGAGATAAAAAAAAAAAAAAGTGAAAGTGAAAATGAGCATGAGTAATGATGACAGATTTATTGTTTTTATTTTTGGGTGAACTTTCCCTTTAATTTAGAAAAATTCAAAATAGAAGCAATCTCACTAACAGACTCTTTTGAAGACTTTTGGACCCCACTGTAGTTCAGACAAAACAAGAGTGTAACAGATGGACAGATGCACACATACTTGTTGCAGCTGTCTGAGGGAGTGTACATTCACAAACCTCACAAATAGTGTGTGCCCACCAGCGGGAACAGGCATCAGATCAAGGTCACCAATGAAGATGGAATCGTTGGAATCTTAAAATAGCTTTACAAACACACACACGCACTTGCACAAACACATACAGTATGCTACAACATATTCAGCACACTTTTATTACACAAATACCCAAATTTTTACAGCTATTGAAAACACATAAGCATGCCAGTGCTCAAATCTTTGGCAGGAGAATGCTGATACAATGCTGAACAAACATTGATTTTATGACCGTTGAGTCAGTGGATCAAAACTTAGTCAAGAAATCTCGATATGGGCATGACTGTCAAAACATTATCACAGTTGTATGGTTAAAGATGGATAAAAACATGACGTGTACCATTTGGACATGAGTGGGGAAATTAGCATCAGTTAAGTTTCCAGCTAGTCCTTAAAGTGGCAATGGTAAACAGATTGGTAAGGCTTGCTGTCCAGAAAGAATGGGCTTGAGTGGCTTTTGCATGCCAAGTTTCCTGGTGAAATAAACACTAGAGGCGCTACAACAACTATGCGTTTTATTTACTTTCACACAAATCACAACTACAACAGCTGATTATGATTTATAAACACTCATTTTTCACACAGTTACTCACACAGTTATAACAGTTCAATTGAAAAAAATACTTTTAACGGACCCACCTACGTTAACACCAATGCTGTTAGCTTCCGCTGTTGCACACCTGATAGATTGTACAACTTTGGACTAATGACTAAAAAAAGCTAATTATGACTTTATAAACACTTATATTTCACATTATGACACCATCTACACTGGGCATGTCCATTGATGCTATGCGACACACCGCAGCAACTTAAGAATGTCTACACTGGATGCGTCGACACTAACATCAAGGGCAGCTATTTTTCTATGTTAGCAAGCATGAAAGTGCAGCTCCTATCTACTTGAACGGGGAAAGACCAAAATTCCCAGGATTTCTGGTCAAGATTACGATAAAAAGAACATATTTCAAATCAGCAGTAAAATCTGCCAATAATGTTATCATTAATTGTGTTTCTTTTGCTCGGATCATGCAAAATAAATATATTTTCTGGCTGGTTCAGCTAATGTCCATACAAATTTTCGAGTTGACTGACAGGCAATCTCTCTATCTAAAAGCTGATTGGCTCTTTAACCTATAAGGCGGGACTTCCTTTTCAACATCTGTTGGTTGTTGGGCATTCCGATTTCACCAATTTATTGAATTAGAAGTGCTCCGTCTTTACTAAAAAGTCTCTGCAAACATTCTAAACCATTATTTGTGTTGTTGGCAGTAGTAGCGGCAGCATGTGCAGCACGAAATGGAACAGGACATTTGTTTACTTTGGCATGCTGCGCCGAATATGACACTTCCAGTGTTGACAGTATTATTGATTATAATGGGGCTTTTTACGCAACAAGACACAGGGTAATAGTCACATACTGCTATGTTAAGATAACAAAACACTTTTACTATAACACATCATTCGAAAAACAACACATTTTACGCTTGTATTACAGACCCACCTATCTTTACACCAATGATGTTAGCCTCCTCGGTAGCACACCTTATAGTGTGTTGATCTTTGGACTTGTAAGACTGAAGTTCAAACTCACAACTACAACGGCTTATGACTTTACAAACACTTATTTTTCACACTTTTACTCACACACTGCTATGTTATGATATCGAAACCTTTTTTCCATAAAGCATAATTTGAAAACAACACATTTTAACGCTTGTATTACAGACCAGCCTACATTTACAACCATATTGTTAGCTTCCACAGTAGCACATCTGATTGAGTGTAGAACTTTAGACTACAACGGCTGATTATGACTTAATAAGCGCTTATTTTTTACACTATAACAGTCTACACTGGGATGCTATGATATCGAAACTATTTTATCATAACGTAACATTTGAAAAACAACACGTTTTAATGATTGTATTACAGACTAGCCTACATAAACACCCGTGTTGTTAGCTTCCGTGGTAGCAAAGGTTCAAAACCAGCCAAACAAATAATCTGACACATGAGATACAGTAAAGTGTCACAGAAGTGATATGAAATTATATGGTTGCATCATAAAAATTAGCTTTTCATGTCGTATATGCTTTGGGACACTATTGGTTAGGTTTAGGTGTTGGTTAAAGGTAAGGGTAAGGATGTCGATTTTTGGTCTACCTCTCATCTGATTTAAGATCACCATTGGTTAGGTTTAGGTTAAAGTTTTACATTAGGGAGGTTTTTTACTCATTAATATCTCCATCTAATAGTCACTTTAAAAACTCATCTGATTACACATTTGCGAGTGAAATGTTGTAATGAAGCACATAATTTAATTTTGTAAAAATGTTGCCACTGTCATATAATGTTCATGAGATCAGTCTGGGCTTGTATGACGGGAAGACGTGGACAATTAAAGATCAACATAAAGAATATATATTTCAAAGCGGCATGTTTTTATTGTTTTAGGGAATTGAGTAGATGGTATATTTAAAAATTTGTAAATAATCTCATTTTCTATTTGAGATGTTCTGTTTTTTAAACCAGAAGCGTGAAATTATATCCTGTCCATTGCGGTGCCCAAAATTATTTTGCATGCTCAAAACCTAGTATAACCGCAGCATTATAAAGCAATACTAAGACTGTCTCGTCTCTCTTGGGTTACGCATTCTCATTCTTTCCCATCTCATTCTATTTAAAATTACTTTCATTTACCACTTCATCTCATTCTCTCCCTCTGTCCTTTTCTTGATCCCTTCCTCTATTTCACACTTTCCACTTCTTTACCTCCTCTCTATCTGTCTCTCACTCTCTTCCTCTGTCTCTCTCTCTCTCTCTCTTTCTCTGTCTCTCTCCCTCCCCCTTTATCAGCTCAGTCACTGTGCAGCCGCACATAATTAGCTCTAAACAGTGCACTGCTCTCCCCCACATCTGGAAAGGGTTTAGGCATGGCAGTTTCCTACCAGGACAGCTAAATATTTAGGTTCAGACTCACTGTGTATGGATGAACTCATGAAAGAGGGGTGGAGAAAGAGGGAGAGAGAGGAAAGAGAGGGTGCGTTTGCATAGAAAGGGGGAGAAAGTGGAAAAATGGCCGTTTATGGTAAATGTATTGGGCTGTATACCGCATAGTAGCACCAAATGACTTGTATACGCCAACTGTATAGGCTTATCCTGAAAGGATTTATGAGTAATTTGGGATGTAATGGAAACCTGGAACAGGCTGATGCATGGAAAGGCATCAAACAATACACATATACGCACACACAAACATAGATCAGTTAGCCATAGAGGTCAAAGCAGTTAAACTAGAGGTGTAGCAACAAATCCTGTCGAACAACAAGAAGCAGCCAATTAAATTCTCTCACTGAAGAAACCCCATCTCTCATGCTCCTACTGAGCATTATGGGTGATGTAGAGTTTTCAGTACATTTAAAATAAGGACAGAGGCAAAGTTGGGCGACGGCCTAATGGTTAGCACAAAGTAGTTCATTCATCGGCTGTCCAATGGGCCATGGTCTATGGGTGTACAATAAGGCAAATAGATTTTTGGTTAATTACTGAGGCCTTTCCCCTACATTTTCCCTCAGCACCAATGAGATTAAGGGATGCCATCTGCTTATCTAACCTAATCAGTTGAGGAATGCCAGATGTTGTGTTGCAGACCTGCAGCTGGCCCAAGAGATAACCTTTACCAAAATGATTGACCCCAGAAATCACATTCTGACCTCTTGAGGCCTTTGTGTTGAGCTAGCAATGGTCTTTGTATGTCTGTTGCAAGTAGGCTACATCTTATGCTGTCACTCATTTAGTTAGGATCCATAGTCAAAATGATCCAAAAAAATTAAACAACTCTAGAACTGCATTATACACAGATATCCTTGGACATTGTGTTTTGAGACTTCTAAAAACCACCAAAACATTGGCTGATTTCTGAATCTTGTGAAGTGCTGCTTTCACAGGCATAATTGGTATGACAGAATCAAGGCACTTTCAAATGCAATATTTGGGTAACACCCTATCTAAGTAGCCTTCATCTGGTTGGTTTTTAAGGCAGCATAGATGTGTCATTCACTCCTTATGATATCCCACAGCTGGGTAAAATAATTAAATCTCTTACTTCTGATGGAGCGTTTGAAAGAAGGATGATAAACTATGATTCCATTTCTACCAATAAATAAGCATTGCGGCATTGCTACGTTTTGCTTGATTATCCTTAAAGCTCACTTGAATTTCTTATAGATCATTAGACATGATGTTGTGGGTCTTTGGAAGCCTGTCTCAAACCAATTTAGGCAGTTTGGAGATTCCTTCATGTGCAAATGCTGTAAGTTAAGTCGTTGAATGATTGGGCAGCAAGCTTTTCAGACACATTCTGACTGACACAGTAACCACTCGAGCTACTGTATTTTCTTATTTGTTGGACTTTGTGACAACACAGTAGATGAACAAGACTGGAAATCTAAGGGAGACAGAAAGAGGAACAGGGTGGGCAAATGACTGGACTCAACCCAGGTCCCCCATGACCAGTTCTGCTCAATACAGTATGTCAGAGCACTCTCAATGACCACAACGCTCTAACTGGAACTATTCCATATTTTCTCCTCATGAGTAAGACAGTAGTAGGAGTGATGACAGGGACAGAGAGAGAGAAACAGATGATGTATCCTAAAGTGCACCTGGGATGCTGTCTAGACGATTCCAAGGTACAGTATGTCTGAGAAAGATTTGGACATTCCACATCCATAAAGACTAGAGTGTGAAGTCTATTGTCTACAGGCCCTGAAAAATAACATTATAACATATTAAAAGTTCAGGAGACAGACCACTTGTATATAGTATGTATCAATGGGAAAAATCGTAAAGCTAAATATGGTGATTACGTTCCCGCTTTTCAGTTAAAAGAGCAAATTGATTATTTTATTTTTGTCATTTATTTATTTTAATGAAGGCACTTCAATGCTCAATACGGTAACTGTAGGAATGGATGTACCACCAATCACCTGTTTGTTTTGCACCTGCACTTTTTTTTCATGGTTTGAGATAAAGAAGCATATTTTCTAATAGCATTGTTGTCAGATGTTAATGCTGATTTGAAATATTTTATTGGAGCATTCATTTAACAAAAGTTTTCAAGGATTTCAATCTTCCCCCATTCAAGTATATCTAGCCTACATTTTTGCAAAATTATATTACATTTTTCCTTACACAGGCAGTTCTGAAGTTAAATGTCCACTGAGTGGGGCTAAAAGTAGTGATAGTCTGATATATCAGCCAGACAGGTTAATCGGTCAGTATTCAGCCCGTTCTCACTTCCAAGGATTCAAATACTGCCGCTTGTGTAAGAGCCCAGCGCGTCAACCTACTGATGCAGAAAATACCTTTTAACAGTCTCATAATGGAGACTGTTAAATATTCACTGTCAATATTCTGATAGTATCCCACGTGTTTAACCACATTAAGTTTTTATTATACTTATAAATATAATACAATCATATCAATTATTTAATTGATCATCCCTAAACCTAACAAATTATAAACAACATAAAATAAGAAAGAACATTTATTACCAATAATTTGATATACATTACACTCATTTATAGATACTTTTAAGCCCCTAAATTAAACTCTTTGTAATTGGTCACAAGTCTTGACTTTTGACATCGCTGATGTTAAACCTGTGTCGTGATGCTTCTCGGGGCAGCAATTTTTGAATGTGTTAGAAAGAGATGTCATTTGCTCATTTTAATTATGTCACTTTCAGCTCACATGTTGTCATTCGTGCTCTTCAAGACTCATACCCCGATCTTTTACATCACAAATGCAGCACACTATCAGATGAGCTGCCACACAATTTGATTTCACATTTAATGCAAATCTTAAAATGTATTGCCTTACGAGTCATGCACTAAAGTAAAACGTTTTGATGTATATGATATGAATACATCCTGCATGGAACAGGCGAAAATCATTAATTAAAAATTATAATCTGATGTTTTACCCGTGATTTGTGCTATGTTTTAAAAAGCTATATTTAAAACTATGCTTGGGGTGATTTAGAATTTATGTCATAACGTAGTTTGTCCAGCAGAGCGTGCTCCGGCTCCATTGTTTACAGAGCTGAGCTGACGGTGGTTCTGCAGACGGTGCAGAGGTAAGCGGTGTCTTCATGGTAAATTGCTAACTAGTTTGTAAAATTGTTCTTAGGTGCTGCTTGTGTTGATTTCACCAGGAAACTACCACAATACTTAAAATGAGCCATGTAATAACAATTTAGCAAATCTTTAAGTATGGTAAAGTAATTCTATGGGACCAGGTAGAGTAGATTTATACTTGGATGACTGAAAATTGCTGCCAATGGATCAAATACGTCCACAGTGTGAACACAATTTGGAAATAATCAGATGAACTACCATGAAAAACACCTAACTAAACGAGTGCTGAGAACAGCATTTTCATTAACCGCTCCCCATTTTCGCTTCAGGAGGCAGGAGACTATGAATACTTTACTTCTAACACACAAAGCCTTGTAAAGGTGCCACACGGTGCGCTGTCCACATGTTCGGAAAACAAATAAACGATGTTAAGAGGTGCAGAGGCTCATGAGAGCTTGTCTCCAACCGCCTCTGTCGCCTGCCACCCAGCCTACTTTTGCCCCCTTCCTATCGTTTGCTTCCTATCCATTTCCTCTGGTTTCGAAGAGGCAATGTGTTTAGCAGATGTGAGCGTTATTAAACAGAACCGCTAGACTCTTTAAATGGAGTCCTGGCTTCCTTGGGCCTCCTTCTCCGAGGGGACCAATCCCCTGGCTTCGTTCTCCTCTCCTGGGCTTGTTTGTGGCATTTCGGGCACTTTTAATGTTTATATTTTTACAACAGCCATGTGCAGGCGAGTTCTGCTCCTGCTGGGAAGGGGAGTAGAAGGACACCGAGGTAGCGTCTGAAATGGCACAAGGTTTTGGTGCTGAGCAAGTATTTGATTCCTTCTCCACACCAATTTTCAGTCCAACACTACAGAGGAAATTGGATGGGCTGCACAGCATCATTTGAAATGTCCAAAAACAGACGAATAATAGCGCACGACTCACTGAAACAAATACGCATAGCTCTGCACTGATCTCCCCTGTCTAATACTGGGATTAAGTGCATATTTTGTCTGACAAGTATTTTGTAAGGGTGCCCAAACAACCATAGATCTACTCACAAATACTAGAATAGTTCCAGTTCACCGAAACTGTACTGTAGAAAATGTAAACCCACTAAATAAAAAAATAAGCTTATATGCTGCCTTAAATTTGTAATAAGTGGGGCCAAAGTTACAACCTGCAGTTATAAGTTTCAACCACTTTGAATTTCAAGGAATATTCCGGGTTCAATACAAGATAAGCTGTATCAACAGCTTTTGTGGAATAATGTTAAATTAATTTAAACTCTTCCCTGCTTTTCTTTAAATAAAAAGCAAAAATCTGGGTTACATTGAGGCACTTACAATGGAAGTTAAAGTGGCCAATCAATAAATGTTAAAACAACTGAAAAGTGTGAAATGTGAAAAGTTATATCGGATTTTACAACTTTATTACCATGACAACGCAATGCCATAAACCCTAAAACATCCATAAAACTATGATATAAACAACTTTACAGCTCAAATAATACAAATGTTTTAACAGAAGAATTAATGTAAGTGCTTTTATAAGCTTTATTGTAAGTCCCTCACTGTGTTGTTGTATTGAACTCTGAATATTCCTTTAATTACTTATGAAGAAAATCATGGTAAACCTCTGAAATATTGAGTAGAAATTACAGAAACTTTTGATAAAAATGTATTTTAATTAAAAGTTAAATGGATGTAAACAAATATGTTACTTTTCAAGTGTGAAAAGAATTTGCACAGTAGGTCATAGCTACAGACAACTATGGAGCAGGTCTAACCTCCTTCCTGCATAGACAATATGAATATGACCCATTATGAAAAGACTAGGATGTTGTAGCACTGAGAAAGGAAGGAGACAAGCAGCCATAAAAGTGCAGAGTAGAGTGGGGCTTTAGGGGGGTTGAAATGTGTTTCTTTTTATTCTCCCTTAGCATGGCCAAGTCATCTGAAGACTAGAAAGAGGTTGTGTGGGGGGATGCAGACGTGAGCCACATTTCCTTTCGTTTGGGCTGAGAGGCATGTGTAAAATGACAGGGCTCTGACAAAGGAAACCAATGAGATGACAGGAATACTTCAGTTTAGAGTTCTGCAACAAGCTCCTCTCCAAAACTACAGTCTGTGCCTCAAAATTATTTCCTCTTCTGAGTCTTATTTCTCAGACTGTATGATTGCCTTTTGCTGACGGAAAATAAACAGAAAGCTTGAGCAATGGGCTGGAACTGCTCTGTCTATACAGTATAAAGTGAAGTTAAGTTTTGACAGCTGCTCAATGCTGGAACAGTCAATTAATAACCAACCTTTTAATTACCAAAACGGGTACTAGTAACAAAAATACTAGTGCCCAACTTATTGGTCGGCCGATATTAACCTTTCACAGATATATCTTATTGGCGATATGTTTTTCAATATGCGCATATATGAAAACTATATTTCAGACATATAATGCAGAAAACAATGCTTGGGGTGATTTAGAATTGATCTCATAACGTAGTTTGTCCAGCAGAGAGTGCTCCGGCTCCATTGTTTACAGAGCTGAGCTGACGGTGGTTTTGCAGACGGTGCGGAGGTAAGCGTTGCGGAGTTGAGTGGTGTCTTCAAGGTAAGTTGCTAACTAGTTTGTAAAATACATACTGGAAAGTTAATAAACATAATTTTCCCTTTTCAATAGAACTAATATAACATTAACCCTGTCCCTGACAACCATGTCACTAATTTTTATCACACCTGTTTAAACCTGTTAGACAGCTATATTTTGTAAGTGCAGTCAGTAATGTAGCAGATTAAAAGGTAAGCATCAGAGCATTTTTTGCAGACAATGATGCAGTGGTGGACTGTGTCTGTTGAGTGTTGATTTCAAGCTACGTTGTTACCTATTTGGTAAGACGCAATGCTGGATATTACATTAACAATGTCCATCTTTTACTCTCCGTGACAACGAGCTTATAGCTAACTAAATAAGCATGTAGCTACTTTCATATCTTGTAAGCTGAGTGGAAGCTAATGTGTAAACATGTATTCACCAAACTGTTTTGTTCAGGATTCACAGTTTGGTGCCCCCTTTAACTGAACAATTCCAGTCATTGCATTTACAAAATGTAATATTTTAAAGTCTGGTTTCCACCATTGAAAGTTTCCCCTGAACTTGTATAGCAGAATAGGGGCAGTGGTGGCTCAGTGGTTGAGGCTCAGGGTTACTGACCAGAAGGTCGGGGGTTCAAGCCCCAGCACCAACTGTTGGGCCCTTGAGCAAGGCCCTTAACTCCAGGTTGCTCCGGGGGGATTGTCCCTGTAATAAGTGCACTGTAAGTTGCTTTGGATAAAAGCGTCTGCCAAATGCATAAATGTAAATAAATGTAACACCGCTGCCGCTGTTTATCTCTTGACTCGGCAGGTGTAAATGCTTCCCCCCTCTAAAATCGGTATCGATCTCAAAAATCCCATATCGGTCAGGCTCTAAAAATAAAATTGTTAATTTTTAGTTCATGTTAGTTTTTAGTGCATTAACTAATGTTAACTAATACAACTATTGATTTTAAAAAGATTTTAGTATATGTTGAAATTAACATTAAATATGATTAATAAATGCTTAATTGGTATTGTTCATTGTTAGTTCATGTTAGCTAACGTTGTTGTAAATGCTAACATAAACAAATTGAACCTTATTGTAGTGGTACCAGTGGAGATTGGTAGTAAAGACTTAAAACATATCTGTCTCACATTACTTCTGAAAACATGGATTAAACCACTGGAGTCATATGAATTACTTTTATGCTGAATTTATGTAATTTTTAAGCTTCAAATTTTTGGTGCACGTTCATTTTAATTGTATAAACCTACAGAGATATTCTTCGAAAAAGAAAGAAAGTAATTCACATCTGGGATGGCATGAGGGTGAGTAAACGATGAGGGAATTTTCATTTTTGTGTGAACTATTCCTTTAAGTCCTACTGTTAATTGCGCATGCAGTCTTTTTTTTACAAAGATCCTGCTTCTAAAAAGACATAACTTGATAGAAATCTAAGTTTCAGGGATTTGCAGAAATTGGGTTATGAGCGTATCATGGGCACTCACCCATAATGACACATGCCTTCCTAAAAATGCAGGTATAATTTTAAATTCAAACCACGGCATGGAAGTTTGGGTCGCACGTCCCATTAGAGTCTACTGCGCTGTGTAATAACCGCGTAAAATGTAATACAAACATGACCTAATATATAATTATTCTGTGGAGCTGTGTTCGAATATCTGCACTTTGTAATTATGTAAGTAATTGTTCATAATTAGTACAGTTAATTTTGCTTCTATAAGTAACATGGACAAAGTGTTGCCAAAGTTTGAAAATGAATAAAAGACTCACAGAGAAACGGTCCGATTAGGGAGCAGACTGACTTCGGGAGTTTCTGTCAGCTCCTTCCCACCGCAGCTCACTTTCCTCCGCGCCCCGGGGGCAGCGTGAGCTTTAGCGCGGTCCTCCGTGCAGCTGCAGCCGCTGGAGAGGAGCTCCGGACAGCCCTCGGTGACTCTGCACTCCGATGTGCTGCTGTGAAGGAGCAGCAGGAGACACAGACGAACCCAAAACGGGACGCGGACGCAGGGTCCCGACATTGTCCCCCACACAATCAAATGTGTGGCCCCAGGTCAGGCCATGACATCTGAGCACACGCTTTTGGGGGTGATAATAACATGAAATATCAGTGCAAAATGCGGCAAATAATAAAGTTTAGATGGTGCCAAAAAGTTTGTTGCTCCTATCGCTTTGGATGATTTGACAATTGCGTGCGTCTTATGAATGGATAGATCATCAAAAACTGTCACTTGTATTAAGATATGATAGGAAAGAAATCCTTCATGTCACATTCCCATGATGCATTTTCTTTCCTCGAAGTCTCAAAATAAAAGTATGGATATTTTAACACTCAGATTGCATCTTGAAATATGATGCTTTTTTTTTTTTTAATAAACTTTACGCATCTGGCGGCAGCAAATTCCAGATGCGCAGAAATGTCACTCGCTTTCTAAAGTAAAAGATGTGACAAGCCGTAGGCTATTAAGCTGTTACTCCTATGGTTTTGAGCGCAACCAAATTACGATTCCTCAAAGCTGCTGTTGTCCATAGTTTTAATCCCGGCGTAATTCACAAAAAAAGTGAAATTTTATTTGTCATGAATTCCGACCGCCCATCAGCAAACTGTCGTTCCTGTACGCATAAGGGTCCGTTTAGTGTCACTCGCAGTCTGACTTTGAATAACGGTCCCGATCTTAATTCCAAGACTGTGGCGCTTTTCCTCTGCCATCCTGTCACACTCGCACACAGCTCCAGCCTTCAGTGCGCACATTCCTCTCCCCACTGCGCGCCGAGTCGCGGGGTCCTAGCGCACATAATTTAATATCTCCAATAACGCTTTAGGCTAGTGGTGCTCATGCTTTGCTTCAGGACCCATATTTTACATTGGTCATCAATGGCAACCCAACAAGGATATCAAAATTGTTTATTGTTTAACGTAAACAAAATTGTCCTTAAAAATCAAACATCGAAATGCATTAACTTTATCATAGGCCCAACGGTATGCAAAATGAGTAACATGACAAAATAAAATGTACTGTTTAGATGGTTTCATGCTCACAGCAGCCAATAAATCACTGCATAAAACAAACTGTGGTCAGACTCAGCACAAACCCTTATCCTTGATGCAAGTGAACCTGAAGCTATGTAAAGTAATCTGGGTAGTAGACCATTATCTTTCACCTTGTTTAGTTTGTTTGTGGTTTTTGAGGATAATGGCATATCATGTCCATTTTAGCATCTGCTAAACTTGCAACATGATCACACAGCAATTCTGCATGTTGTTTCCACATCCCTGGCATTGGCCCCATCACGCCGAGTCACTAACAATGTCCCATCAGACATTTTTGCAACAGTTCAAATGTGTTTATCTCTTCCTATACTTTGCGTCAGCAGTGTTTGTGACTCGGGCTCATCCCACTGTGAAACTGTAAACTGACGTCTGGTGATTAGAAGGTTCCATTTTCCCTCTAAAGTTCCTTTTTTTTTCTCCATTGACGGTTAGGTTGAGGGTTGGGGTTAGGTTTGTGGGTAGAGTTGCATTCCTAATCACTGTATTAAAACATTTACAGCTAAAAACAACTTGCTGTTCAACTCATTTTTGGCACCCCTCTATGGTTATTTCACACTGAAAATGGAGCTCACATGTGCCCATATGTTCAACTCCCCACTTCGGCCACTGGGGCCCTTTTTTTATTTATTTATTTTTGCCAATTTTAGCTAAAGAAAAGTCAACTTACTTTTTTCAAATTCATTGTGAGATCAGTCTAAAATGTTACTGTCAGGTTTTACTGTGGAGATTTATTGGACAAACCTTTGACGTCAACAACAAAATATAAGGATCATTTTCCCCTTTCTACAGTTGATAGGCCTATTTATAAAGTTGGCATTTTTTATGTGAATTTTACATTGTTTTACCATGCTGTCCTTGACCCTATCAGAACAGACCTACAAGCCATTTTTGGGTTCTGATCCAGCAGTTGAGAACCACTGATTTAAGATACCACTTTAAATTGTTACCGATTTTAACATAATATTTTATTATTATAGTAATAATGATATAGTAACAAATTAAATGCAATATACTGAATATTGTAAAAATAATACAATAAATTGTAACAAGCATCTTTAAGAAACTACACAACTTATTTTTTCTTTCGTATCTCATAACTGGAATTATCCAACTCTTGCATATGTGATGAAAGTAATTTCTCATGCAGGTAAGTTGTACTGTTCTATGTTATTGACATTTTTTTTTAACAATTTTCTAAAGGTGGTTTTTGTCAGGTGAAAACCTACATTATGACCCTATATCTATTATATCTTCTATTGTTGATGTCATATCATTCAACTATATATTCAGAATTCTCACACAGATATATAATATAATATAATAGTACACAAATCAGGCTTTAAGTCAAAGCATTTTTTTTTAAGTATGTAATACAGAATGATCTCACAGTAAAATCAGAAACAGTATAGTTGGGGGTATGGGCACATGTGTGCTCCATTTTCCAGGTGTAATGTCCATGGAGGGGTGACAAAAGCGAGTTGTGAAGCTAATTGTTTTCAGCTGTACAGGCTGTAATACAGTGAAGAGGAATGCAAATTTTATAAAACTGTACCCATCAACCCAAAACCTGAACCCCAAACCAAACCATACATGGAGTAAAATTGTAAAAAACAACAACAAAAAAAAACAACAACATGCCAACTTACTGTGAGATACTGTGTTAAAGACATGTCTCAGCTGCTAATGTAACCTGAATGGGAGAAGCCATTTTCTGAGCTGCAAATAATGACCACTTCAATCCCGTTTAAAGGATAGAATTAGACATTCATCTTCAACAGCTACAAAACGTTTTTCAAACAGCTTTTTTCAAAATGAACTATTGATGTCTGTTTTAGGTTGGTTATTAATGCTGGCAACATATCAGGCACTATGACCCAGCTGGTCAGTCCTTGCAGCTGTATGTGCCTCCTAGGATCCTCGCGTGCGACTGGACCATAGGAGCCTGAATTAGGCTTTGGCTCCGAAGTGTACAGGGCACATGGGGTCTGAGAACCAAAGAGGAGAAATCTAATACATCCAGAAAACAGGTCATTGAGAATCATAGATACACAGTTGCTTCTCAGTTTGTTTCTCATGGTATTGACAGTAAAAATGCAAATGTCCTGTTTATTTAAAGGTTTTACAATGTATATACTGTACAAAAATCCCTGTTTCAACATTTTTGTCACCATAAATGTGTGCGCCACAGCATGGAGCTCTACACACAATCTATTAATGTGTTATTACAACATTATAAATATGTAATAAAGCATAAAAACTTTTGACACGAGAAAATAAACCACACAAATGCTTCTCCCAAACACATACAAATCAGGTATTCATAACTGACAAATGCGGCACTCAAGAACAAACAAATGTTTCCTCTTTGAAATATTTACTGTCAAAACAATTTCTTCCCAATTATAGACCTCCCTCGAGGTCTAATTACCGTTTATGCCACTGCTGGACTCTGGATTGATAAGAAGAGGTTTAAATGCTGCGTTCGTTGTTGTATGATTCATTGTGGACTCCAAAACCAACCCAAAGAATGAGCATCAGGCAATTACACTGGTGTTTAAAGCTTCAGATCTCACTAAGATATACATTTGTGGATCTATGGCATGTGCCATGCAGAATACACATGATACTTTGAGGTTAAACTTCAGACAAACCAAAAGAAAACCACGGCCAAGAAATCAGGATTAAAGCTTATTTTGAAGGGCCCAGAATTCTGTTTGTCATTGTGAAAACAATGTCTGCCTGTTCAGCAGCTACTAAAATCCTGTTATCAGGCATTTGGTAGGAGGGAACATATGCTCCATCAGCAAAAAATGTCAAATGTTTCAAAAAGTGCTGTTTTAACTCAGGAAAGGAGGAAAGGGGAACCAGATTTGGACCGCTGAGATGTTTATGCACCACCTCTGTACAATTCCCAACAGATAATATTTAATTTTCTTATGTCAACCTTTGTCCACAGTGTGGTTCCAGCAGAGCTAAAATCCAGTGTTGTTTTATTTAAAAATTTCAACTTTTCATTTTAAAACCGACTCCTTTTTATAGAAGAAGCACAGGAAGCAGGAAACCTTAGCTCGTGCTTAAAGCAGACCGAGACCATGTTTTGAAAATACTATGGAGAAACCAGATAGAGGCTTTCAATTGAGGTTGACGTTTTTGTCCTGTGCCACAGGTTCATACGTGTGAGTGCTGCTTGCTCGCACAAAAGGGGGACTGTGCTCTAGCTAAAATTGTCCAGATCCGTGTTTGTTATTGCTGTACTCAATACTGTGCAGAGGAATGAGGGTCACGGGAAAGACGATTCCGATTACTTCCGGTAATATGCAAAAGCGAACCGCAGCACCTCCAGCCGAGGTGTGTTTATCTTGCACTTTTAAAACCTGCTTCGAGTACACTCCTTCCCCACTTCCAAGACGCCCAAATCCTCCTCATCTGGTGTGCAGTTTTCATTTAAAATGTCACGTCCCCAACTGCACATTACATCAAATTGTACTTAATGGCATCCAGACAAACTTTTATGTCTTTCCAACATTCTCGCGCTCACTTTCGTTTACTCCCTCCTTTTCTCCCATTGCTTTTCTTTGCTAGCTCATATCGCAGAGAAAGCAGTATCTGCCTCTCCACGCTCAACATCTGGAGTCCATTCCAGGTGGAATAAAAAGAGGGAATCTAAGGATGAGCGGGCCTCAGTATGCTGTGAGGGTGAAAATAATACAATGGATACATAAATTTGTAAAACACTACCACCAGCGGCCAAAGCTGTAAGTGTAAAATATTTTTAATAAGCAAAAAAATTACTGAGTGCACCATTAAATTAAATTTCACAGAAAAGTTTGTTTTTCTACTCAAATCAAAATATCTATATTTCCTTTTTGTTCATTTTCACACGCAAGTCATACACTCAGCACCACACTTTTCTCCATTACAGTGACTCATTAGGGGGCACATGCCCTTCAGCTATCACAGAAATGCAAACAGACATACATATAAACATAATTAATGAAACACTACTTTTTCCTGGGAAAGTAATTAGATTACAGTGACTAATTTGTAATTTGATTACACCTAACACTGATCAAAATGTACATCAACTTGAAGATGGCTCCACAGATGGCCGCCTCGGTGTGGAGCTCTCCAATTCTTTTGATGTTTTTGTTTGATTGTCCTTTGATTAGTAATTTTTTCCAATCAGTTTTACCAGGGACAAACTGCTGAACATTCGGGATCACATAATACACAATCTTTATCAGTTTTTTTTTTTTTTTTTGACTATTCATTAATTTTACTGAACATTTTATTCAGAGGCCCAGCTGTGTTGTTTAAGAGTGCTATGAGATGCAGGCTAGAAAAGCAAGCCGGCGCCCTGGTCAAGCTCAGAGAGTGCGGATTTTGAGCAGCGTTGCCGAGTATTCATCTAGCGAATCTCCGCTCTCTCCCTAACAAAACGGACGAACTACATCTCCTCACCCATACAAACAAGGACTTTTCAAACTCTGCTGCCTTGTGCTTCACAAAAACCTGGCTGAGTGAAGCTATTCTGGACAGCACATTACTAGAGCAGATCGTATTGCAGAGTTAACAGGGAAAACGAGAGGCGGTGGAACATTATTTTACATCAATGAAAGTTGGTGTACAGATGTAACAACGTTAAAGAATATGTGCTGTCCTAATTTTGGAAGTGCTCTATTCCCATTCGCTGTGGGAGTTTTCCTTTTTTATTCTGGTGAGTGTTTATATTCCTCCACATGCATGCGTGAATACAGTGCTGCACCAGCAGGCTGATCAGATCACATAATAGATCACTGCTACATAACATTAAAGGACGAATATTACCCTGTCCTGTCCCTTGAGACTCTCTGATCACTGTCTGTTTCATCTTCTTCCAACCTACAAGCAGAAACTAAAACCAGTTAAACCTATAGTAAAGACTAGACAAGACAAGAGATGGACCAATAAAGCAGAGCTGTAACTACAAACCTGCTTTGACTGCACTGACTGGAGTGTTTTTGAGGCTGCAGACACCAATCTGGATGAACTCACATCATTCTGACATCATTTATCAGTTTCTGTGAGGATATGTGCAATCCTGCATCAGTGTGAAGAGGCCTGAAAGACATTCATCTTCAAGACACCATCTACCAACACTGTAGGGAACCAACAACTGGCTGACGACCTGAATGTGATTTACTGTTGTACCCGTTGCTCTGACGTCTGTGGTCATGAAGTAATTTGAGAGACTGGTGTTGGCCCACCTATAAGCCATCACTGGACCCTTTCCAGATCCCCTTGAATTTGCTTATAGAGCAAACAGGTCTGTGGATGATGCAGTCAGCATGGGATTGCATCATATCCTGCAACATCTGGACAAACCAGGGACATATGCAAGGATCCTTTTTTTGGACTTCAGTTCAGCTTTCAACACCATCATCCCACCTCTCCTATAGAATAAATTAACCCAGCTCTCTGTTCTCACATCTATCTCCCAGTGGATCACCAGCTTTCTGACGGACAGGCAGCAGCTAGTGAGACTGGGGAAATTCACTTCCAACACAGGTACTATCAGCACTTGTCCCCCTCAGTGACCTCCCCATTACTCTTCTCCCTATATACCTACTACTGCACTGCCAAGGACCCCTCTGTCAAGCTCCTGATGTTCACAGATGACACCACTGTCATCAGCCTCATCTGAGATGACGATGAGTATGCATACAGAAGGGAGGTTGAATGGCTGGCTCACTGGTGCAGTCATACCAACCTGGAGCCAGGGGCGGACTGGCCATCGGGAATACCGGGAACAATCCCGAACGGCCGGTCCATTTCAGGCCGAAGACCGGCCGGTGGTCAAAGATTTTTTATTTTTTTTTAATGATACACGACCGGCCTAACCGGCCTCTCAGCTGCAGCGGAACGCTGTGTGTGTGTGATTCAGACCGGGCCAGACAAATACTTTCAATCTGAGGGGGGATACGAGCGGCCCCTCCCAACTTGGACTGATCCTCGTTTGTCCTGACATCCGATTGGCTCAAACTAGGCGCCGATCAAAGGAGTTTACTTTTGGTCATGTTTGGCGGGTTTGTGTGAATGCAACAGATACGAATGGTAAAAATGGCAAAAAGAAGGATGGAAGAGAAAGAAATGAGTGGGGCCGAAAAAATAAGTATTAAAAAGAAAAAAATGTTGGCACAAGAGGCAGCTAAATGCGCCAAATTAACAGACCTTTTCCGTAGTGGAAAGAGTGTTGTGGCAGCCGGAGGTGCAGATGAGGAAGGACCCAGCAGCATGGACAAGACAGGTGCACGATTAGGGATATATTAGAGATTTATTATACACTGAAATTGTTTATATTTGCATTTAAATATAGGCATTTATTACATGGCTTGGTAGAATTCCAATGTAGGAAAAGAGAAGAGGAGGAGCAGGAGAAGAGAGGAGGAGAGAGGAGGAGGAGGAAGAGGCGGAGGAGCAGCAGGAAACAGACAGGTAGAGGGGCAGTGTGCAAGGCTGGGTAGGCAATCATATTAGGCATATCAATCAATCAATCAATCAAAGCTTTATTAAGGACACACACACACACAAAATAGAAAAATACAGCACAATATTACATAAAGAATAAAATGCCAATAGTTCCACATACTAGATAATAACCTGACTGAAGCACAGATTGAATTAGAAAATGTATTATTCTTAGTCATATTTATTACTGATGTTCTTCTCATGTTCTTCTCAGCTGTACAATCAGTAAGCAGAGGCAGGGTCCAGCACAGGGGAAACTGAGCCAGGGAGAGTTGAAAGTGAGGACACACACACACAAATCTCTATTTTATGGGACTGCATTGTGGTTTTTGAGTATCTGAGTGGGTATTTGTTAGTATTTGTAACCATTTTATCACTCCGACTGACTGTACACATGACATGCTGGTAGTTAGCAGTATACTAACTATACTGTGACTTATGTGTTCGAGATTAGGTTTTGCTGACCTGGTTGTGTTCAGTGCAGTGGTGACTTGCTTATACAACCTGAAGAGGCAGGAGTCATCCTAAAATTTCTTGAAGGTCTTCAATGTAATCTGATTCTCTTTATACCATAAAAACACTATTAGAATTAAAATAACTGCAAAAAATCCTTCTGCTCGTGCACCAAGGGCACTCGCGTAAAAGGCCTCTCCATCTTAAAGTCCCGGGCTGAATTTCAGTCCCAGTACGTCCCTGCCTGGAGCTCAACACACTCAAAACAGTGAAGATGACTGTAGACTTTAGGAGGAACACACCAACATTGACCCTGCTCACCATTCTAAACAGCACTGTGGCAGTAGTGGAGTCATTCAGGCTCCTGGGCACTACCATCTCACAGGACCTGAAGTGGGAGACCCACATTGACTCCATTGTGAAAAAAGGCCCAGCAGAGGTTGTACTTCCTTTGCCAGTTGAGGAAGTTCAACCTGCCACAGGCGCTGCTAATTCAGTTCTACTCAGCAGTCATTGAGTCTGTCCTCTGCACTTCAATAACTGTCTGGTTTGGTTCAGCTACAAAATTGGACATCAAAAGACTACAAAGGACAGTTCGGACTGCTGAGCAGATTATTAGTTGCCCCATGCCCTCCCTTCAAGAACTGTACACTTCCAGAGTGAGGAAACGTGCTGGTAAAATCACTCTGGGCCTCACTCATCCAGCCCACTACCTTTTTGAACTGTTGCCTTCTGGCCAATGCTACAGAGCACTGAGCACCAGAACCGTCAGGCACAGGAACAGTTTTTTCCCTCAGGTTATCCAGCTCATGAACAGTTTAAATTTATACTATAAATACATGCAATACACAGCCTATTCAATTATATATTTAACATATCCTACCTCTTTGGCATTACATTCCCTTGCACTGTATATAACAGATTTGAATTTACACATACTGTACCATATACACTACCATTCAAAACTTTTGAAACACTTGACTGAAATGTTTCTCATGATCTTACAAATCTTTTGAACTGAAGACGTATGCTTAAATGTATGAAACTAGTTTTGTAGACAAAAAATATAATTGTGCCACCATATTAATTTATTTCATTATAAAACTAAAATGTTATAAAAAAAAAAAACATTTTTGAAATTGATGACTTGCACTTAGGTTGAGAAAATGTCAAGAGTACATGTCTGCAAATTCAAGGCAAAGGGTGACTACTTTGAAGATGATCACAATATAATTCCCATAGTTCCATGTATGTTATTCCATAGTTTTGATGACATTACTATTATTCTAATATGTGAAAAAAAAAATTATAATAAATAATGAGTAAGTGTTTCAAAACTTTTGACCGGTAGTGTATATATATTATACCGGTATTGCAACTGCACTGCACACAATTCCTACGACTTTCACTACGGCCAATGATGTCATTTGAAATTGTTTCTATCTAATTCATTGACAATGACTTGCTTCTGTCACAAACAACAGCTTCCTATCATGTTTACACACTCTACCGACTAGTTAAGTTTAGATAAGGGATTTGAGTAAGGGCATAATATTACTAAGTATGTCCTTAATGACTTGTGCGCAGTACTCGTGCTTCTGCATTAGACATCTGGGAATTTGGACGTGATGAAGTCGTACGAGTTTATGCAAGCAACATTGTGCGAGACCATACGAAATAGCCAACTTGCAAATTATGTACAAATTTTCATGAGACCGTGGGTATTTTTGGTCAAATTAATGCATCCTTGATGATGCCACGATTCACTGTTGTCTGGCCTGTGTTTCTCCCCTGTCATCTGTTCCCAGACTACACTACCCATAATTCTCTGCTCTCATTGTCCTCACCTGTATTTCATTTAATCATTATCCTTTGTGTATTTAAGCCCTGTTGTTTGTTCATTCGTTGTGAGTTGGTGAATATATGAATTTAAATGTGAATGTATCTAGACCTACCATGTTTTGACCGTGCCCTTCATGGACGTTTTTTCCTGTTTATGTTTTTGTTTCCCATCATGGATGTTTTCTTTGTTCCCGTGTCTCCCAGTTCTGTGTATTTGTTTTTTTTCCATTAAACTCCGTTGCCGCACCTAGATCCAGCTCCTGAACTTTCTTCCCAGCGTTACAGAACAACTCACCCAAAAATGGATTTAGCGCCGTACTTCGTGGAAATAAGCAAGGCGGGTTTGACAATTCGGGAGTTCTCCCATTGCTTCTCTACAGTAGCCATCCACACCGATATTGATGACAATACCCTGAAGGAATTGTATCGGCTCGGACTACCATCACACCTGTGGAGGGAAGTGTAGTTCAAGAAACAATGACAGGGGAGAAACACAGGCCAGACAACAGTGAATCGTGACAGATTATTTTTTTTCAAAAACAAAAAACTTGTAGTGATTCCAAACAGTTGTGTATACTGTATAGGGATGAATTGCATTGTCATAAAACCAGTAAAGGCAGCATGTATAAAGTGTCTTCAGTAAATACATTATATGACTGCAAGCAGGAGATATGAGGTCATGTTTTGTAAAATGTTAAAACTGTTGCCAGAGGCAGAGACATAACATTCCATTGCACTGTTTTTAATGTTAAATCTAAATTAATTTCAAATACAACAATTACACTTACAAGTAGACACTACATATGTTCCACATTCACTCCCAGGGCTAAAGGTAATGACCCCTAATGATTGACGTTATTTCTCATCAAGCGCTCACTGTGATGATGTCACTATCTAACTCAGTCTGCAGGGAGATGTATTTCTACTTTCCACTATATTCATTTCCATATATATACTACCAATTGTATGAAAGCCACAAAAATAAAACTGCAGCCAACAAATAAATAAAGAACACTTTGTGAGCTCATTTCAAAGCAGCATTGCCCTCAGATAAAAGAACATCAACTTCTTTAGGAGTCAAGTGACTCAGATATGGAGGTTGAGAGAATGTTTAGTACTTTATGTACACAGCCACCTAGTGGTATTTTAGCCACATACCACGCAAACTGAAAGGTATTTGATTTGAGTACTTTGATGAGATGATACTATTGGATAGCCATGGTCTTTGATTTATACCAAACAAATATGGTTCTGAATGATTACCATGTTAATGTACCATAGTATTTACGTGGTACTTTTTAAAAAAATATATATAATAAATTCAAAGTGCATGCCATGTGATTTGATTATAATGTTTCAGGGACGACCATTGTTATTAGTTTGATACTAATTTATTTCATTCTATTTTACCATAATATTGACTGGAAGTCATTTTGGAAACTATTGGTCAATATCTAAATTTTTGCATGCTGAGACCACAGTTGTTTAGTTGAGGCTGAATGTACAGGCACTCTTGACACAGAAGACAGAATTGTAAAAACCAAATGTGGTCATATGCAATTATTTTCTGCAGCAATAAATATATTTTAGCAGGAGAACAGAACTAATCAGAAGACCCCAGCCTTTCACAATGTTGATTTGTTAAACTGCAATCTCCTTTTGTCCTTCGGGTCATTTTTGATTATAATAATTAAAAAATACTTGGCAAACATTGGCCAATGATGTTCACTTCGATCACTTTTGGCATTTTATAATATCTTAACTATAGTACAAAAACATCTGATTTATTCTGCTTGTAGAAAATCAACAGTGAACATTTTAGGTTTACAATTTTAGTAAATGCCTATTTCACAAATGTAGCTCTACTGCCTTTCCAACAGCCAAAATGGGCCCACTTTGCACATTCATTACCACAAATCCATTCCTTCCACTAATGTCAAACGGTTCTAGTGTTACAGGGTTACAGGAAGGTACTGTAACCGTTCTTTCTGCCATCTAATATTTAGGAATATTTTTTATTTATATTTATATTTATATATTTATATTTTTTATATATACATATATATATATACACTGTCTCTGTCTCTCTCTGTCTGTCTCTGTGTGTGTGTGTGTGTGTGTGTGTGTGTGAGCGTGTATTTATCACTTTGTGGGGACCAAATGTCCCCATAAGGATAGTAAAACACGAAATTTTTGACCTTGTGGGGACATTTTGTTGGTCCCCATGAGGAAAACAGCTTATAAATCATACTAAATTATGTTTTATTGAAAATGTAAAAATGCAGAAAGTTTTCTGTGAGGGTTAGGTTTAGGGGTAAGGTTAGGTTTAGGGGGTAGAATATAAAGTTTGTACAGTATAAAAACCATTATGTCTATGGAAAGTCCCCATAAAACATGGAAACACAACTCTGTGTGTGTGTGTGTGTGTGTGTGTGTGTGTGTGTGTGTGTGTGTGTGTGTGTGTGTGTGTGTGTGTGTGTGTGTGTGTGTGTGTGTGTGTGTGAGTGATTGAACATGTGCATGTTTCACAACACAACATTTGGTTCTAATACCAAAAACTATATGGTGTTTATAAGATTTTCTTTACCTATCCTGGGTCAAAAATGACCCTAATAAAAAGGGGTGGCTATTTTGTTTTGGTGGTTGCAATGCTGTCTTAGAGCATGTTGTCAAAATAGGTCAACATGTGTTTAACGAACAGTTGTGTGTCCTTTTTTCCTACTTAATAATGGTGCAAATGTGAAATCTGACTTTTAAATAAAAAATCTTCTCTGAGACAAATTCACTGGAGTAGAAGTGACAACAAGATTTTGTGATATCAACAGTAACACATGCTGAAGACCAAGCGAGTGTGTGCAGGCCAATATTTTAAACACCCCATAAAAAGCTGGGACTTGTCCTACAATTAGAGAAATACAAACATTGCTCCAAAATGAGAGGTTAGAGAGCAGGAGGTGGAAGTGCTGACAGACTATTGAGCGTTGAACGCAGCCCACTTAAAGGTACATCAGCAATTTAGTCAACGTGTCCCATTAGGAAATCAGTTTAACAAACGTCTGATTGCTCCCATTTCCCCATTCGCCAGAGCACAGTTCCTGTATTTAGTTTTAACCGCTCATTCTGTTTAATGGGCTTTCTGGGAAAGATTGATTACGGTGATGTCTGGGAATAAGTATGACCTAGCACAAATGAACGAAACGCAAAGATAACAACCTGTGACCTTAACTGATTGCAGAGAGAAGTCAATGACCAAAAAAAAATCAAACAGCACAGGCAGCTCATTCATCTCAGACAATGTAAATGGTCCTGGCTCTGGTGAAGTTTTCTGGTTTGTTATGACTATGAGAGATGTTATTTTAATTTAAAAGACAGATTTGAAAAGTTTCACTCAGTGGCTAATGGGACGCACAGATGCCAACAACAAAAGATATGGGAAGTGTTTTCTCAATTTTAAAACCTGATACACCTTTTTATTATGCTATACTATGCACAGTTACATACTGTAGTTGCATTTGATTTATTTATTGTATTTAGCAAAGTTTTTACCATGCTGTCTGTTACCCTATCAGAACTGACCTGTGACCAACTTTAGGGTCACAACCCCACCTGTTGAGAATCAGTGTTTTCCTGTTTTCCAATGCACCACTTGACACAAAACTGAACTACAGATTGAATTGCCATTAACACTTTGCTTCTAGACTACTTCTAAAACGATTAAAATAAAAACGACATCTCTACAGAGATGTTATGTACGGAAGCGTATTGCATTCACTTGAGAAAAAAAAATCTACTCTGTTTTTCTGAATTAACGACTTAATTATCTCAGAATTACGAGATAATTTTTCATGGAAAAAAAAGTTGTTGCTCTGTTTTTCTGAATTAACGACTTCATTATCTCAGAATTACGAGATAATTTTTCATTAAAAAAAATATTGAGATCCCTCAAAATCCTGCCAGGAGCTCTATTTTAGCTGGATTGGAAGTAAACATGTCCCGCCTTTCAAGTTTAATCCGGTTTTATTTTACTTTGGGTCTGAGACAATTTATAGAGATATATTTTAAACTTGGCCTTCAATACAAAGACATTACTGTCTATGACATTTGTAATACTGTCATGGCTGAGACACGCTTTGATCTTCCAAAGGACACTAATTACACGAGAACTACCGGAATTCTAGAACTACTAGAATGGCCATTGTGGTCATTCTGACCGTTCATACTAGACTGGACCAAATGTCATGTCATATTTACATTTGAAACTTCTATTGAGGTTTTAGAATGAAGCTTCTAATGTCTGTCGTCATATTTTATGGCGTCATCACCCTAAAAATGTATTGAATAAAATAGAATAATATGGATCAAATGGAGCCAAGCTGAACGCAGATAGTCCTACATTATACGATCTTTTTTGTAATATATAATAGTGCTAGACTATATAAATACATAGGCCTATATATATTATATATTAGCTGCTAGACTGCCCCGGAAGGTGCGTGCCTCGCTTTGTGTACAGCAAGTTTTTTCCACCACAGTGAAAATGTTTTCGAAAGTCTAAACGCCAACAAACATGGATTGAGGCGGAATATTTCGTTAGATAAAAACATGTTGTGAATTTTGGAAATTATTACATCTATCCTTTTTCAAAACATGTTGAGTTTTGGACTTTACAACGCTCTGGAGTTATTGGAAATTGGAAACAATCCTGTGCAGCCACCACTGGAATCAAAATCCATGAATAAATGAATCTGTTATATTAATAATAAACACCAGGACACGAAATTTTTATTCTAATGAATGTGAAAATGTATTAGTTCATCGACAACCACAGAACTTGCTATTGTAGCTAATTACAGATACAAATTTGATTATTTATATTAAATTATTCTCTTTGTAAAATAAAAACAAATCAATACAATAGCTTATAAAAATATCACCAAAGTTTATTTCAATGCATAGTAAAAACCTTAGACATGTATGAAACACATATAGGCCAAACCCAAAATGGCCAAAGCGGTTAATAAAGAATATGAACATTCACTAAACTGTGTGAAAACTGATTTAGAAAGCAATATTTGTTTTACTGTGAGCAAAAATATCATGCTGTAAAACTATAATGAAAATAGTATGCTGTAAAATCATTATGAACGAATTCTCCTAAAAGTGGGCTCACTTGAACAAAAAAGGGGGCCCCCTTTTAGGAGAATAATTTAATATAAATAATCAAATTTGTATCTGTAATTAGCTACAATAGCAAGTTCTGTGGTTGTCGATGAACTAATACATTTTCACATTCATTAGAATTAAAATTTCGTGTCCTGGTGTTTATTATTAATAAAAAAACTTTTTTTTCCATGAAAAATTATCTCGTAATTCTGAGATAATTAAGTCGTTAATTCAGAAAAACAGAGTAGATATTTTTTTTTTCTCAAGTGAATGCAATACGCTTCCGTAGTTATGTATGATTAAAAAAAACACACAGTGTCGGGACGAACACAGAAAGTGAGGGGGAGCATCCCAATTAATAGTTTCTATGCCACAGTTTAAAATAGGCTGGCTTTATAGCAAGTGTTATGGCGGGAGCCAAGTGAGCAGCAATACAGCAGGTCCAAAATGAAGGGAAAATTATTTAATTAATCAGCTATTATTGTATGTTGATAAAGAAAACGAAAAGCGTTCATATAAGCTGATATTATTAACTTACCTCTGTATCTTCTGTTGGCAGTGGCACTGGTCGACCGTTGAAATTTAAAATGTCCTCGCGAGAGCAATTTTAACCCAACTGGGTGCGTTATTATAGAAACAACCCAATAAACGTTAGGAATGACCCAACATAACGATCCAATATGTTTAACCCAGCTATTGGGTAAAATAAATAACCCATTTTTGCAGTATACTGCTCTCTAGTGGACAAACAAAGGCCTTTTAGACAGGCCCCCAAATGTAAATACATTGATATGTAAATAGAAACCTCCAATTATATTCCCAGAGAAGCACTCTATCTCACATTACATGATATTTATCCTTTTTTATGTTCTCCATGCAAAATACAAACACATCAAGTAAACAAAATGTAATCATTTAAAGGGTTCAACCCCAAAAAATCTCTCATCATTTACTCACACTCATGCCATCCCAGATGTGTGTGACTTTCTTATGCAGAACACAAATAAAGATTTTTAGAAGAATATCTCAGCTCTCTAGGTCCATAGAATGCAAGTGAATGGTGACCACATTTTTGAAGGTCCAAAATCCACATCAAAGGAGCATACAAGTAATCCCTAAGACTCCAGTGGTTAAATCCATGCGTTCAGACATGATATGATTAGGTGTGGGTGAGAAACACATCAATATTTAAGTCACTTTTTGTCATAAATTATTCGACCAGCCCAACAGGGGGTGATATACATGAAGACTATAAATCACCAAAAACAGTAGAGATTGAAATCAAAAGGGACTAACATATTGATTGTTTCTCACCCACACCTTTCATATAATTGTATAATATATGGAATTATCCACCAGAGGACTTTTATTTAGCCCATATTCAGGATTTTGGCACACATTCACTTGCATTGTATATGGACCTACAGAGATGAGAAATTATTTTAAAAATCTTAATTTGTGTTCTGCAGAAGAAGGTCATACACATCTGGGATGGCATGAGGGTGAGTAAATAATTAGATCATTTTAATTTTTGGGTGAACTAGCCCTTTAAGTGTTGCAGTGATTCTTTAATAACTGGCTTTTCGCAAAGGCGGCATACTTGCAAAGAAATATACAGCCAACAGCACAGTGTGTAATGAACTTCCACTATAGCTTTAGCTACACCAACCAACATAATGGCGTCATCATCTTTTGGTGTTTTGGAATAAGGCATGTATGGAACGCAATATTCATACTACTTGTGCATTAAAACAAAAATTCTGTATGCATGAAATAACCAGATGAGCTCCTACAGGGGTTTTCAAACCATTTCTGAAGCCTCCCCATCATTGTACATTTTTGACACAGTTAAGGTCATGGAATACTCCACTGATCAGATGTGTTAAATAAGAGGCATCCAAAATGTCCAGTGCCATCCAAAATAATGGTCTAAAAGTGTATTAGGCCTATACAGGTGAAACTCGAAAAATTAGAATATCGTGCAAAAGTTCATTAATTTCAGTAATTCAACTTAAAAGGTGAAACTAATATATTATATAGACTCATTACAAGCAAAGTAAGATATTTCAAGCCTTTATTTGATATAATTTTTATGATTATGGCTTACAGCTTATGAAAACCCCAAATTCAGAATCTCAGAAAATTAGAATATTGTGAAAAGATTCAGTATTGTAGCTCAAAGTGTCACACTCTAATCAGCTAAACACCTGCAAAGGGTTCCTGAGCCTTTAAATGGTCTCTCAGTCTGGTTCAGTTGAATTCACAATCATGGGGAAGACTGCAGACCTGACAGTTGTGCAGAAAACCATCATTGACACCCTCCACAAGGAGGGAAAGCCTCAAAAGGTAATTGCAAAAGAAGTTGGATGTTCTCAAAGTGCTGTATCAAAGCACATTAATAGAAAGTTAAATGGAAGGGAAAAGTGTGGAAGAAAAAGGTGCACAAGCAGCAGGGATGACAGTAGCCTGGAGAGGATTGTCAGGAAAAGGCCATTCAAATGTGTGGGGGAGCTTCACAAGGAGTGGACTGAGGCTGGAGTTACTGCATCAACAGCCACCACACACAGACGGGTCCTGGACATGGGCTTCAAATGTCAAACGTCTTACCTGGGCTAAAGAAAAAAAGAACTGGTCTGTTGCTCAGTGGTCCAAAGTCCTCTTTTCTGATGAGAGCAAATTTTGCATCTCATTTGGAAACCAAGGTCCCAGAGTCTGGAGGAAGAATGGAGAGGCACACAATCCAAGATGCTTGAAGTCCAGTGTGAAGTTTCCACAGTCTGTGTTGGTTTGGGGAGCCATGTCATCGGCTGGTGTTGGTCCACTGTGCTTTATTATGTCCAGAGTCAACGCAGCCGTCTACCAGGACATTTTAGAGCACTTCATGCTTCCTTCAGCAGACAAGCTTTATGGAGATGCTGACTTCATTTTCCAGCAGGACTTGGCACCTGCCCACACTGCCAAAAGTACCAAAACCTGGTTCAATAACCATGGTATTACTGTGCTTGATTGGCCAGCAAACTCGCCTGACCTGAACCCCATAGAGAATCTATGGGGCATTGCTAAGAGAAAGATGAGAGACATGAGACCAAACAATGCAGAAGAGCTGAAGGCCGCTATTGAAGCATCTTGGTCTTCCATAACACCTCAGCAGTGCCACAGGCTGATAGCATCCATGCCACGCCACATTGAGGCAGTAATTAATGCAAAAGGGGCCCAAACCAAGTACTGAGTACATATGCATGATTATACTTTTCAGAGGGCCGACATTTCTGTATTTAAAATCCTTTTTTTTATTGATTTCATGTAATATTCTAATTTTCTGAGATTCTCAATTTGGGGTTTTCATAAGCTGTAAGCCATAATCATCAAAATTATATCAAATAAAGGCTTGAAATATCTTACTTTGCTTGTAATGAGTCTATATAATATATTAGTTTCACCTTTTAAGTTGAATTACTGAAATTAATGAACTTTTGCACGATATTCTAATTTTTCGAGTTTCACCTGTACTATTAGAGCACTGTTTCTGCATCCTGGATCTCTCTGTTATGCATATTGGACATATTGAACAATATAACCTATTTTTAATCTAGTGAAGACTGAGCACCACTTTCTCCCAGTCAAGACTTACCTCATCAGATCTTTAGTTAAACGTCATGTCATGGCTAGACTGTTGCAAAACTCCCTACTTGACACTATATTCAGTTCCATATCTACTGTAATACACATCCCCTTCAGATAATCCAAAACACTACCACTCAACATGATTTAAACTTCTGGAAAGTCTCTCTATACAGTACCTCTACTCTGGCCCTTTTATTGGATGGCAATCCCTGCTATAAATAAAATGACTGTTAAGGCACTATTCTGGGATTACACAGCGGTCAATGGCCTAACCACAATCTACAATCAATCATTCATCAATCTGCACACATTGCACACTCAAAGGTTTGTCAGTTAATTTGTGATGTTTACCAAAAAGCCTAAAAACAAAACTAGATTTTTATTCTAGTTGTTTTGTTTTTCTAAAGAAAATGTGAGTGGTGCTCGCCTCACTGCAAAGATACCAAGGGGATCTCTCCATTGATGTAAATATAGTGTATTTTTCTCCCCTGTTTTAATGCCCATCAGCAAACACTGTACATCAAATCACTTAAAGCCATTGCATATCTCCTCAACAAACCATATCTTTTAAGCTATCACTCATGTTTGTAGCACAAATGATTCGGGACAAATGTGCCAAAGTTTTATATTTCAGGAAAGGGATTTGAACAAATTCCTTACCCATAGTATAAACCAAAAGAAATAGTTCAGTCATTATTACTTTATGAATATATTTAAGGTTTTATAAAGGATATTACAAGCTGGTTGGTATGGTCTTGGCAGACCAGATCTGCTTTTGCTGCAGCAGAGCAAAGAAGACAATTAGACATGCATACAATCCCCTTGAAGCAGATTTAGACATGCAAGAAGGGTTTCAGAGAGAAAAGTCTCATGGCATGCAGCATTGAGACCGACTTACCTGCAAACGCTTGAGACACTTTAAATGTAAGACAAATAGAAAGTGTATGTGAGTCGATTGGCTAACTGGCTAACATTCAAAACACCTATCAACTTGTGCTATGTAGTTTCACGGCTGAACTTTGGTCATTGATAACGATAAGATTAACACAATAAAATAATACAAACATCAAGTGATAATCAAAGTTGTTTATTTTTAGCTATTGTGTCCAACCCTACAAACAAAAAGTGAGGATTCACGGTTCAAAGTATTTAATCCCAGGTGACAGAGATGTGTTTCTGTGAACTGTGGTTCAAAGTTCACATTCCACTCTGATCCTCCGTTCTCTTGCATTTGAAGGAAACAGCTTTGTATCAGAGCATGAATCTCTCACTCAAAAATAGTCAGTAAAGGCAATTGAAACATGCAACCCTGAAAATACAAACATGCACGCAAACCATCTGTTTGATATACATACAATTAAAGGTGAAAAATAAACATATTTACACAAAACAATATCATAATTTCTTCGATTTCCATTATTTAATACAAAGCAAATAGAAAACAAACTAGGTAGACCACTAAATAGGTGTGCTTTTGTGTGGATGGGGCTTTGTTGACTATGGTTTTTTTTTTTTACGAAGAGAGGCATTTAAACCAAACTAAGAATCACCAAAGTAATCATCAAACCCTTCAAGTGCATACACACGCTAATATCCACAATAAACAAGCATGCATCCACACGCACATTAACACACTAAGGAAACCAGTCCTGTGTGCATTAGCACTGCTTCGCACCTCATCCTTTGAGTGTACATCAAGGCTTGGTATATGGAAAAGCTCTATAAATTTCAAAGAAAAATCCAATTTAAACCCAAGTTAAAGGGAGAGTTCACCAAAAATCTGTCATCATTCCCTCCTCTCATGTTGTTTCAAATTGCATGACATTCCTTCTGCCATAAAACAAAAAGGAGATGGTCGAATGTTTGTCTCAGTCACCCTTCACTATCAATGCATCTTTTTCTCATACAATGAAGGTGGCTAAGGCTGTCAGTCCCATCTTCTTATGTGTTCAGCAGAAGAATGAATGTCATACAAGTATGGAATGATATGATGGTAAGTGACAGAATTTGCATTGTTGGGTGAACTATCCCTTTAAATGTATATGTTAAATAAAAGCTGTTTTGAAAGCATAAGAAATTCAACTGTTATAGAAATAGCACACACTCTTAATGTAGGCGCCTATATAACTCCTTTTCACCTTTGCAACACGATAGATCAAGGCATATAGTCTCTAACTGTAAGGTATCATAATAACTGATAGAGACTTAAGTTTAAGTGACATCAAACATTCTATTTGGCTCCCATTGGACAACGTAACCCTGATATTACAGTCCTCTCATTTTAGTGGTGTTCCCAGCAAACAGAAGAGCAGGAGGCGGCGTCAAGAGGGTGGCTGATTGGGCGTCTCAATGACGAGGGGACACGACTGGGTAAGGGCCACTGCTGGGGACCTGGTATCTTTCTCTGGCGTGTTTCTCGCAGAACATATCATCTTCCACCCAGAAGTGGCCACGCATCTTTAGGTTGAGTCCGCACTCTGTACAGGTGTAGCACTCTGGGTGACGAAAGCGATCTTCAACGATTCGCACGGCTTGGGTGCTGAAAGTGGAAAGAGAAATACAAATTTGAGGGGTGAATTAACGGAGCAGTTGCGCCATTTTTGAGCATGAGTTCTTCTAAACCTATATTACTTTCTTTGTTTTACTGAACTCAAAGTGAGAAATTAAAGAACGTTCTGCTCACTGATGTCATACAATGGCAGTGGAAGGTGAAGTTTTTAGAAGACCAGGACGTGTTCTTATTAGGTTTCATGAGATTCACCCATATGAATAAGTGATGTTTCATTCGTGAATGAAAAACCAGCCTTTTTGAATGAATCTTTTAAATGAATGAATTGTTCTCATTCTACTCCATACACTGATTCATATTACTCATTCACTGACATCCCAACCTTTTGTAGCAAATAAGCTCTACTGCTTTTCATGCCTGTAAAGACTGATTATAGCGCGAGCCAATAGCATTTCAGTCCAGGCTGTGAGGGAGCATATCATTGGTTCGACCCGTTGAACAAATACGCCCCTTCACTGAACTAGTACTAGTTGGTCTTTTGAATCTGAAATCTGCTGAAATCTGTTTCAAATCACAGATGAAAGAACTGAAATGCACTGGTTAACTCATTTGCAGACAAAATGAATGACCCAATCAGTCATCTGGTATGTGAATGAATATCTGCTGAATTACTGAATGAGAGGAGGAGCTGTATGACATTCATTCTGTTATGCATGCAAGTCAATTGCATTCAACAAGGAGAGACTGGGGTGAAATGCACTCAAACAAGTGTTTATAGGTATGCACAAAATATGATCCCCAAAATATGTGCAAAAATGACTGAAGACCATACACTTAAAATTATATGATATACAGATGGAAATGTTGTGGGTTGGTGCAGAGCATAGTAGTAGTATGTTTTATTTAATGCCATGTCAGCGATCAAAGCTATTTTCATGGCAAGAATTCAATTACAAAAAACAAATATCATATAAATACAATAAAAACAAAACAAATATAAATAGCAAGTCATATTATACAATATTTTTTTTTAAGATTAATATATGATAAGAAATCCAAAACCTTTTCTGGCACAATCTCATTAAATAAGTCCTTTAACGAGGTAACTTCATAAAAGAGCATTCTACTTGTGTTAAGACCAGGACAATCTAGTAAAATATGTTTGACAGATAAGGGAATATTACAAAACATACATAGGGTTGGGTCTTCACCTTTAAGCAAAAAGGCATGGGTCAGATTTAGCGTGACCTATACGGCATCTGGTGTAGACCACTTGATCAAATCTTGTTTTAAAATTGATAAAAAGTCTGTTTGAAATTTCCGGATGAATTACATACAACTTATTGTTCTTGCACATATTCCACTCTTCTTGCCACTTATTTAAAATATATCGGTTAATAATCGGTCTGATATCTGAGGGAGGGATTTGACATTCATTAACTTCCTGATTAAGAGCTTCCTTAGCAGCTGCATCAACTTGTTCATTTCCTGCAAGACCAACATGTCCTGGAACCCAGCAAAAAATAATGCTGAAGAACTGATTTAGTAGATAATCCACTTTGGTTAAGATGCAGTCCACTAAAGGATGGTCAATTTTTAAAGTGTCCATTGCTTGAAGGCAGGATTTAGAGTCAGTAAAAATTATAAAACATTTTTGCAGAGAATTTTCAATGTGCTCCAAAGCTAAAAGTAAAGCACGAGCCTCAGCAGAGAAAATTGAGCACTGTTTTGGAATACGAATTCCATAGCGTTGATTTCCAGTCACCATTGCTGCCGTTACACTGTTTTTCATCTTCGAGCCATCTGTGAATATAGGTACATGGGAGGGGAATTGGTTTCTTATTTCCAAATATTGCTGTCTATATACATTTGGATGGGTCACTCCTTTCTTCTGATGAGTCAAATCCAAATTGATATTAGGCTTCTTTAGTTTCCAGGGAGATATAGAATTGAATTGTATTTGGGTTAGAATGTTCAAATTTATATTCAAGTTCTCCAAATGAGGTTTAATACGAATACCAAAGGTTTATATATATATATATATATATATATATGGCAACAAAAGAGGTGAATGCTTTTTTGGGTGTTTTTATAGGAACGTGGATCTTTCAAATTTGAGAGGTGCCTATGATTGCATGTTTCACGTTTTATCTTAAGTGTGTCATGCAGTGTGGGACTCGCACTGGTCTGGTCTTGACCCGGTCTCGCCCTGCCTTGGTCTTGACCCCTCAAAGTCTTGGACTTGTCTCGGTCTCGATACACTCTGGTCTTTGTTATGATTTGGTCTTGGTTTAGGTGGTCTTGACTACAACACCGCGAGTCAGTGAAATGAATCAAAATCACCACCACTGATATGAATTTGAATGGTGTTTGTTATGTGTATCTTACACAATGCTAGTGCCACATTTTTCACAGGTGTGGTAATTCTGTCCACCAGCAGTGGACGTGGTCTTGGAGGGGCTTGGTGTCAGTTTCCCTGGAAACCGGATGGCTGCTTCTGTGAATACAAAGGAATATACATAATTCATAATTTCCTTCTGCTCTCCACCTCATTGTCTTTCCAACTTTTCTTGGAATTTTGTTTGAGGCACTTGTAGAAAGTAAACAAGATTTCCTAAGGCTTTAATCTTTATCAAATTTATGTCTGTCAAATAATTGGTACTTATTACTTTTGTGTGAACAGAAATACTGACCAGCTGCTGCTACTTTTTTTTTTTATATATATATATATATATCAATATCAATTTTATATAAAAAAAATTTTAATATAAATTTCAGTCAATAAAATTCCCTGCATTACATAGCGTTTAAAAGATCTAATCTTATCTAATCAGGTGGATCTTGGCCAGAATAAGATGCAGAGTGGACCAGACTTTATGCTGTTAGACAAAAGTTTGGCTCTGCGTCTTTCTTAAAAACATTCATCCACTATATAAATGCAACTGCTGCCTCTGTAAAGGTTTGCTGGAAAGGGAGTGTGTTTGTGTGCGTGCCTCACCTCTCTCATCAGCCTCTAGCACCTCCTGCAGCATCTTGAATGTGTTGGACTGGCGAGGAGCCGCACGGGACTCTTTGTTCTCCTGAATCATCTTATATACCTCTGAGTCTCTGTCAAACTTCTGCATGGCAAAGTCCGAGCTGAGAGAGAGAGTAAGAGAGAAGTGTTCACTGATCCACACATTGGGCGTTTTTTTTTTGTGTGCAAATGGTAAGGTCAACATGGCAAAAGCATCATTAAATGAGAAAACAAGACTTCAACCAATACGAGTTAGTCAGCATTGACTTTTTTGTCATCATATTGTACAACAGCATATGGTAATAATGATTAGATTTAAGTCTAGAATATTAAAATTTTTTGGTATGTGTACCACACCTTAGTGAAATCGGCACAATTACAATTCTTGAACACTGTATGACTGTGACCTGGAGACCTGTGGCTTCTGCTAGTTTCTACTGCTAGTAGTGGGTTATGAAGGAAATACCCCCCATACCCTCCATGTTTTAGAGGTTCCAGTGTCCTCTATTTGTCTCTAGTCTGAGGGAGATGATTAAAGAACCCTCCCAAGAAAAAGTAAAGAATATGTTATGAAAATGTACATTTCTTTCTCCAAGTGAACCAGAAGGCTTTGGCTCACATGAGATGGGTCACACGGTAGATATGTATCTTTGCCGGCAAACACGGCAAGTTCTGTTTGTTAAATTATGAGTATTTTTGTGTAGCTAAATGTTGCCATTACAACATCATGCCATTTTGAGTCTATGCAGTGGCGTAACTACCGGCAGTGCAGGGCCCAGGGAGTGATGGTGGCCTGAAAGCAGAGGCAGACGTACTGACCATTGGAAGAACAGGGAAAGAAGTGCCAGCCAGGAAAAGGGGCCACTGTATGCCAAAGGGGGCAGCTATATGCAGAAATAAATTTCCAGGAGGTACATGCTCAACTTGACTGCACATACTAGCACATAAACTAATTGTGTGGAGCAGTGCAAATGTACTCATTGTCCTGAGCATAATAAACACGGGAGCAGATTTACTGCATGGAAAATGGAGACTTCAGCCGCAAGTGAAAATCCAGTTGTAGGGAGAGATATTGTAGGTTGCCGTATCTCCTTGCATTATCCAAAACGCTCACTCACTGTCATCTGAACGGTGTCAGAAAGAAAAAAAAAATGTTCACGAGAGACCCAGTGTGAATTGGAGGCAGACAGAAATAGTTCTTAAGATTTTAAAACTTAAGCAAATTAAAATTCTGAATTCAATGTTTTATATCTGTATGTATAGTGACTAATAAAGTGATTGAAAATGCACATCTAACTTTAACTTGCCAATAAAGCTTGATATAAATGTAATCTGCCTGTTTGATTCTATTAGTAAAAACAAATCCACTGGAAAACACCAGAAGATTTTACCCAACTCTTAATTACAGCATGTCCACTGATGTTATGGCATATATACATATACCTGTATCAAATATGTATACCTGTAAAAATTTGTCTAATTAACTCTAACTGAAAATACAAACAAACAAAAAAGTAACATGTACATTTTAAATATTTATAATAAATGAAGACAAACAATTTCTGGCAAGAGCAATTGTTTTTATTAAATATATTTGATTATATTTTAATGTTTGTTTTAATGTACCATGATTAACCGTGATTAAAATCACAGAAAAGTGTGCTAATAATAAGTAATTTTTTAATCGATTCACAGCCCTAATTTGTATGCATTAAAGAGGAAAGTATCAGTTTTTAATTGCGTAACTATGTTTCAACTCCAAAACATTGCCGAGATATAAACATTTAAATGTTATCCGAGACTTTCCTTTTTACTTAAAGCTGCACTGCGTAAATTTGTGCTCTCTAGCAGCATCTGTGGTTGAAACTTAAAACTGCTAGAAATGTGCTGAAGAAACTTTTACGTCAGTCATGTTTCGGCACTGCTCTTCTGGTGGATGAATCTCATGATTTGTGCTTACCTGGACATAGCATGCGTGTGATCATGACAGGGATATATTAAGATCTGGAGTCTTAATGTGCTTACTTTGACTTGCTTGAAGATAAACACTCTCATTTACATATTTTGAATGGATGAATTTTACACTTATAGTGATTTTCTGACAATATAATCAAAGTGCTTTTATATTGATAAACCACCACCAGTTCCCACTATCATATTTTAATATGATTACTCAATTGTTTCATCTACTATTAATGTTGTATTTTACTACACTACACAATGTAAGAGGTGAAACTAGTGATAATGTTGGGGATAAAATATACTTGAAAATAATATGCTTAATTGTACGATATAACAATTACAAGAAGTCAAATTTCAGAAGCCAAACATATCAGTAAACATGTCACAGTAACTTCCCCCGACAACAAACATACACTCACCTAAAGGATTATTAGGAACACCTGTTCAATTTCTCATTAATGCAATTATCTAATCAACCAATCACATGGCAGTTGCTTCAATGCATTTAGGGGTGTGATCCTGGTCAAGACAATCTCCTGAACTCCAAACTGAATGTCAGAATGGGAAAGAAAGGTGATTTAAGCAATTTTGAGCGTGGCATGGTTGTTGGTGCCAGACGGGCCGGTCTGAGTATTTCACAATCTGCTCAGTTACTGGGATTTTCACGCACAACCATTTCTAGGGTTTACAAAGAATGGTGTGAAAAGGGAAAAACATCCAGTATGCGGCAGTCCTGTGGGCGAAAATGCCTTGTTGATGCTAGAGGTCAGAGGAGAATGGGCCGACTGATTCAAGCTGACAGAAGAGCAACTTTGCCTGAAATAACCACTCGTTACAACCGAGGTATGCAGCAAAGCATTTGTGAAGCCACAACATGCACAACCTTGAGGCGGATTGGCTACAACAGCAGAAGACCCCACCGGGTACCACTCATCTCCACTACAAATAGGAAAAAGAGGCTACAATTTGCAAGAGCTCACCAAAATTGCACAGTTGAAGACTGGAAATATGTTGCCTGGTCTGGTGAGTCTCAATTTCTGTTGAGACATTCAGATGTAGAGTCAGAATTTGGCGTAAACAGAATGAGAACATGGATCCATCATGCCTTGTTACCACTGTGCAGGCTGGTGGTGGTGGTGTAATGGTATGTGGGATGTTTTCTTGGCACACTTTAGGCCCCTTAGTGCCAATTGGGCATCGTTTAAATGCCACAGCCTACCTGAGCATTGTTTCTGACAATGTCCATCCCTTTATGGCCACCATGTACCCATCCTCTGATGGCTACTTCCAGCAGGATAATGCACCATGTCACAAAGCTCGAATCATTTCAAATTGGTTTCTTGAAAATGACAATGAGTTCACTGTACTAAAACGGCCCCCACAGTCACCAGATCTCAACCCAATAGAGCATCTTTGGGATGTGGTGGAACGGGAGCTTCGTGCCCTGGATGTGCATCCCACAAATCTCCATCAACTGCAAGATGCTATCCTATCAATATGGGCCAACATTTCTAAAGAATGCTTTCAGCACCTTGTTGAATCAATGCCACATAGAATTAAGGCAGTTCTGAAGGCGAAAGGGGGTCAAACACAGTATTAGTATGGTGTTCCTAATAATCCTTTAGGTGAGTGTACATCGCGATCAGTTAACACACGAGTAATGTTCGATTAATAAAAGCATGTCAACCGATATAGGCTTCGACAACTTAACTGAAGAGTGTTGTTTCTCCTGCCGGAACACATGACAGTCGGTACTTGTTTTCTGTGTTTATGGATTTGTCACAATGACGCATGGATGAAAGACACGAGTCAGCATATTCGTGCCAAATCCAACCTGACAGTTCAAAATGCAAATAATGTTTATAGGCTTACCATGTGAATCCAGGTAAGGAAATTGTTTTGAACACGGATTGTTAATGTACTCAATCAATAATGGCAATTTGTACATTTTTCATCACTTAAACGTAGTGCAGCTTTAAGTGCATAAAACTCTAAATGTGTTTTAGTTACACAAATAATGGAGCAGGTTACATACGCAGTACTTGCTTGGATCATTTTTATGGTATTATTAAAATAACAAGGTGGTTGTAACACAATGTCCTTTTTGAGGTGTTAATGTAATTATAGACAATTAATTACAACACGTACAACATGTCATTCTTGTGTCATTGTTAACAAGTCATAAATACTTTAAGTTAATCAGAGTTTTTATCCTAAACAACTGTGACAATGACAAATGACAAGACAGTTTGCTCAACAATTGGATTGTATTTGTCTTGTGTCATGTTGAGTAGCCACGTCCACAATGGCATCACATTGGTCCAAAATGACACACTGCCGCTTCATTAAATATGCTGTTATTGGCTGTGCCAGTGTTCAATTCTGACATAAAACAATCTTTTTAAGGATTAACAAGTACACTGAAAAATGTCAATAGCCTTTATGTTGACAGTAATGAGATGCTGAGCATTATGTACTTCACAGAAAGCTCTGGAATGTTCCTTTAACCTATGATGGTAACCTGCAACAGTCTCCAACAAGGACAAAATGAGGAACCACAAAATACAGATAACAATTACATGTATGGTGGGCTCTAAAGTCATTCCACATTAATCATTAGGTAGCAGAGATCCCCGTGCTAACTAAACTGACTAACAGGAAAATCTCAACATCATGTGATATTTCCACCAAACATGCCCACTTCCTCTGCTTTGGTCTTCCCTAACTCCTGTGGTCAAACCCTGAACTTAACAATAGAGCTGTTCAGTTTGTAGTCTTTAGCATTTTCAAGCCATTCCCTCTGGAATTCAAATGTGTATTTTTATTTTTTTTTTCAGAATAGTGATGTTCAATTTAAGGAATAAAAAAAAATCTGTGGCAAACATTTCTTAAAGAAACTTTCACATTTTGTTCTACAATGTAAACACTTAATGAATAAATTTTGAAGCCGCTGTTAAATATGTTGCTAACAAGTTGCCACATACGGACTTCTGTGGTTGTCCCATTATTTACAGTGCATGTCCTTATGTGCCAATATCATCTGTAACATTAGTCAGCCAGCTTTTCACATTTTCAAAAAATCTGCACCAGTTTTATTGTTGTACTATTTCTGTTTCAAGCCAACATTTACAAAATATGAGTGTGTGTTTGTTGACAAGTTTAATGAGCTGATTAGGTTGTAGTTACAGTAGACAACCAGCATGAACTTTCCAGCTACATTTTATGCAGAAGGCTGATTTAAAGCTGTAAAATGCTATAATAAAATGCTATTTTTATTGCACAGAGCATTCCTCTGAAAATAAATCTGACATATGAGAATACTTAAGACTGTAGCCACACACATACAAAACATCCCAAAAAAAGACATGCATGCAAAAGTGCTTGTGTATTCATACAGATTTGTTAAATGTAAACAACCTGGCATGCCAATCAACACATCAATTGCTGTGTGAAATGTGCAGAGTCAACCGGTTAATCTAGATCTCACAGAGCCTTTCTATAGTAATTAAGGCTTAATGTTAATATGGCAGAACGTCCCTCATCCAGCCACAATAAAACAATTGCAATAACACCCAGTTGATTGATGTGATCTATGTATTGTGATGTAATAAAGGCCTTGCTTTGATAGTTCAGGTTCAGTTCACTATGAAAACATTGTCGTCAAGGCAGCCATTGTGTACAAAGGTCATGGCATGAGGGAAGAAATTATTAACAGTATACAGTTCAAAGAGCCAAAGAGGTCGATAGACCAGGTAGAATAAAACAGAACCTGGTCTATCGACCAGAGCAATCTCTAGTCAATGACAAATTTCTGAATAAACCAAAACTATATAAAAAAAACAACTGTATACTGTATATAATATTCAATTTAAATTTCTATGCCTTTCGAGTCTATTCATTTCCATGACTTGTCCAGGTCTGGAAAATTATATTTCCAGTTTTCCAATTTTGACTGTGATTCCACGGTCATGGAATTTAGCATTCGTGTCGTGAAAAAGAGGGTTTTTCTGTAACTTTTTCAAATGATATGACAGAATAATAAAAGAAAGAACAATAATGCATTTGGATATAAATCTCAGAATAAATGCTGTTTTCAGATCCACTATCTGCACGCAGGCTGTTCAGTGGGATATGACAGTTGTGTTTCCATGCAAACTCTCCCAAGCTCACATCAGTTCCCTATACTTAAATTCATGGGGCCCCAAACTAAATTTTTAGGCTCCTGTCCTCTGGGACCAAAAAGTAGGGCTACGGATGTGCAAATCTACCAACTTTCTACATTATAATATCTTATTATCCTTAACGCAGACGCAGATGTTAGGGATAATAATGTATAATTAGGCTCTGTTATGCTCACATGACTCTGATAAGAGAGATATACGAATGATAAGCACTGCACTTCAACTTGGTAACTAACAGACCACAAAAATACAGGCTAAATAACTATAACATATTACAGTACAAAATGTTCAAAGTAAGAGAAGCAAGAAATAAGAAAGGCTCCAATACAGAGCGGCACATCCTGAATGCAGGATGGAGTGGTGGTGGTGTAGTGGTCTAAGCACATAACTGGTAATCTGGTAATCAGAAGGACACTGATTCGAACCCCACGGCCGCCACCATTGTGTCCTTGAGCAAGGCACTTAACTCCAGGTTGCTCCAGGGGGATTGTCCCTGTTATAAGGGCTCTGTAAGTCGCTTTGGATAAAAGCGTCTGCCAAATGCATAAATGTAAATGTAAATGAATGCAGAACGATGCCCTTCAATGTAACCGGAGTGCTTCAGGACGATCCTCTCTGCACATTTAAAACAATATACAGGTAAAGATCTACTTCACAACATCAAACTGCAACTATTTATTTAAGCAGTGTCAGACAGATTCAGTAAATGACTTTAATGTCTTCAAAGCACCTCACAAATACAGGAACATCACTCATGTCGATAGAGAGTCTTGTAATGTATTGTTGATGCGGCGCTTTGACAGCAGCGGTGCATAAATGGACTAAACTTAAAGAACTCGAGATTAAACTTCTTGCAAGTTTTACTGTACTGACTTTTATTCATTTTTAAGCACAGCCAGTTATAATCAAGCAAAAACACTCTTCAAGAAGTTAGTTCTCAAGTAATTTGAGAACTGCATCTTCCATTAAAACCACCAGTCAACCTCACTAATCGACTATTCAGTTGATGGACGACTAGTCGATTAGTCGACCACCGTGGCACATTCTTACTACTGAGAGTAAACAATAATGAAGGCTGTGTGTCCAAACCAAAAAAATTCTACAACATTTTGGTGTAAATTAATCCGTCGCTTGGTAAAAGCAAGCCAAATTAGGAAGATGCCAATATGGACAGGTTGTGTGACATGCCCTCATCCTAGAAAACAATGAACAAAACTATCCATGGTAAAACAAAATGAGACAGACTACATTAACGAGAGCATGAAACCATCGAAATTCAAGAGCCATTTAGAAATCAAAATGGTACATTTTCCTAATCAGCCTGTCATCTAGTTATAGTAATATTAATACATTTAAAATTTTTGAATTTAGAACAGTTTTGTTCACTTTTATATGAGAAAAACATGTCACAAGTGGGACCATTAAGGTTCCCAGTTGTCCCCCCAACAACAGCCCTGGTTCCCCTCACAATCTATCTCTTTTTACATGAACCAGTATACAGAGATGTAACTGAACTATGGTTACAATCTCTAGAAAGATCTCACTTAACAGGCTCCAGATTGAGCAGTCAAAACAGTTGACATCAGCATCATTACCATCAGCAGAACATTAGTCTCAGATAACAATATTTCCTTTTCCACCCAGAGCAGCTTGTCATATGCCTTATAAGTTTGAGGAAGAATAGTATCCAAATAGTTTGGGTCAGTCTTACCTCAAGTGCAAACAAAGACAAATTCCTTTGCAACAGGTTCAACTCTCGTTGGAACAACAACAGTGACAATCTAAAACACATCTAAAACACACACACACACACACACACACACTCGGAGGCACATACACCTCTCTGTCGAGTATCCACGAGACATAAGAAAGTTGAGGGTTTATGTCTGAAAGGTGTGAGTTTGGTTTACCAGTATTGGTTGACAGCAGAACAGGGGTGTGGGCTTACAGATTGTGATATTTTATTATTGGTTGAGCAAAAAGTGGGTGGAGCAAATGGGTGTGTTGAAGACAGAGGGGTGGGGGCCAATTAGGGGCAGAAATTATATAATCATTTTCTAGAAAGTGAGAGGATGGAGGAGGGAAAGAAAGAAAGAGGGCAGTCAGACAGACAAAAAAAAGAGGAAGAGAAAAAAATATGTAAAGGAAGGAAGGATGGATGGATGGAAGGAAATAAAAGTAGTGAGAAAGGAAAGGAACAAAGAAAGAAAGACAGACAGAAAATAAATAAAAAATAAAAGGAGGGACAAAAAAATGCTAGAAAGAGAAAACGTAGTAAGGAAGGATGGAGGGAGGGAAATACAAGGAAAAAAATGGAAAGGAACAAAGAAAGAAAGAAAGAGAGAGGGGAAAGCAAGACAGACAGAAAAGAGGAAAGAAAGAATGAGGGTCAAAAATATGTAAAAATGGCAAGAAAGAAATAAGTAGGAAGGAAATGAAAGAAAGACAGCAGGAATGAGGGAAGGAATGAAGAATGGAAGTACAGAAAGAAAGGAGGGGAAGCAAGCAAGCAAAGAAAGCAGTGTTTGTTGAAGAGGTTGTGTATGTGTGAATACCTGCGTCGTGGGGAGATGGACAGCTCTCGGTCAATGGGACTGTGTGGTGAGTATCGTCCAGGAGGAGTTGGAGTCCGACTGGACACAGAGTTACTGCGAAAATCCACAGAAGAAATATCCTGCAGAACACATACACAACATGACAACAACAAATTAGTGGGTCCTTGAACTTCAGTTAAAAACTAATTGTCAGAGCTGCCCTTTGCTTACAATGACAGCTAATGTTGACCATGGCTGATTGTCAAGACTTTCAGTGAATAACAACTTCAGTTCCTAACAAAAAGCCATCATGTGGATTTAGAACACTTGGTTTAAGTTGTATTGACTACTTTCTAGATGATTTCATGGCGTTTGTTGTCCTTTGAGCTTCACAGTCCCTGGTACCCCATCCAGTTTTACTGTATGAAAGTATCCGTGTTTAGCAGATGTCTGAAAAATGGCAGGATCTCCCCACTGTCTAAAACCCCATGCAGAGACACCAGCAATTACTTAGTGATGGTTAAAGGGATAGTTCACCCCAAAATTAAAATTCTCATTTTTGAACTTTCAGAACTTTCTCATTCTGCCTTTATGTGCTTTTGGAACTTCAGAGTTCTGGACACCATTCACTTGCATTGTGGTGACCAACAGAGCTGAAATATTCTTCTAAAAATCTTTTGTATTTAGCAGAAGAAAGAAAGTCAAACACATCTGGGATGGCATGAGGGTGAGTAAATGATGAGAGTTTAAGCAACCCTTTAAGCAACCATATGTATACGTCTGTACAGTATAAAGGCTAATAGGCCAGTTTGCCACCCATTTTTTAAATAATCTTGAGATCTATAGATTACCATGGCCTTTTAGGGGGGCGATGTTGAACTCAGCATCAGAAAGCGCTGTCCTGTTGATAGGTCATTCAGCACAACAATGACCCTAAACACCCAAAAATATTTTAAACAAAATACCAAACTGTTCTAAGGTGGTCAGGATATTAATAGAGAATTAGATTCCATTGAAAACCAAGGAGGATCTCTAAAAACAGGATTTGAAAGGTGGCACCCGAGAGAATTTGATCAGCTAGCAAAATAACGGTGGAGTAAACTGTCAGCGAAGTGTAGGAATTCCACTGGTAGCTACAGGAATCATTGTATTACAATTACACTGTCTAACAGCAGTGCAACAAAATATTATATCTAGAGTTAGATAAATATTTTCTGGACCATTTAGGATATCTGTGTTTATAAGCAAAGATTAAGAAATTAATTCGATTTTTTTTTTCTCCACTACAATGGATCCAAAAACATGCATGTATCACAAATTATTTTAATTTCAACAATGTTCTGGAACAAATGTGGCCTGATATTTTTGGCCACAACTGTTCAGCTATACCAACTACTAAGCGGCACATAAAATCAAGCATACAGCCATGCAATCATCTTATAAAAAATGGCTTCATGATTCTGGTGAGAACCTAAACTTGACTGGCCTGCACAAAGCCAAGACCTGAACCTCACTTAAACCCCTTTGGGATGAATTGGAACACAGACCGTGAGCCAGACCCTTCGCCCAACATCCTTGCCTGTCCAGACTGATGTACTCTGGTGTGAATCTGAGAAAATCCCCACAGCTATGTTCTAAAACATCTAGTGGAAAACATTCTCAGAAAAGTAGAAGTTGTTAAGAAGGAGCAAAACATTATTAATGCCAATGGTTTTGAAGTCATATGTTCAGCAAGCACATACAGTATGAGAGTGGTGTTCAGATGTCCAAATAGTTTTGTCCATGTAGTGTCTAGACATACACAGCAGTCATGTAGAGGCAAATTCCTCAAGGGTTCCTCACAGAACTTCTTTTCAAAGACCCAAAATAATTAACAGACAGAAGGTGAGAAAAGATAACAAAAAAGAGCAAGTGGGAGAAAATAACGGTCAGATGCTTATAAGACACATTCATGGCTTCCCATTCATGCTAAATCACATCAAGAAATGTTCATCCCAAAACGAAAAATGTATTTCTAATTCTGACTAAAGCTGGAAGTACGTGGATCTGTCATCGCCTTAGCTAGCCTTAGTGTCTGGATTATCTTTGACTGTGATCTTCATTGGAATCTTCACTCTGGAGACTCTAAATACAACCAATTTCACATTGAATCCAAATCTACATGAAGATGGGTTGTAACGAGAGCCATTCATTATAGCTTTGGGAGCTGTCAAAGGAATAGTTTGGCGAAAACTTATTCATCATGCCATTCCATGACTTTCTTTGTTCTGTGGAACACGAATGAGACATTTTGTAGAATGTATTGGCCACTCTGACTTTTAAGCTTCAAAAACAGCACCATTAAGTTATCGTAAAAGTAGCACTTGTGCACTCTAAACTCTTCTTTAATCATTTGATAGTTTGAGACAAACAGACTGCAAGTTGTTATTCATTTATAATCTTTGCCACCAATGAGCTAATAACTCCAGAACCCTTGCAACCAGATCACAGGATCGAACGAGAACCACGTGTGTAGATGCAGTCACACCAAACTGCTGCCAATATTGAGCAAGCTTGCACTGGTGGTGACACAATTCCGTAGCTGACTGCTAAGGATGAGACAGTTCTGGCACTTGCTGGACACTCTGGGACGTCCTGAAGCCTTATTCACTGCAGTTGAACCTCTCTCCTTGAAGTTCTTGATGATCCGGCAAATGGTTCTTTCAGGTGCAATATTCTTTGCAGCAATTTCCTTGCACGTGAGGCCATTTTGATACAAAGCAATGATGGCTGCACGTCTTTCTTTAGAGGTAACCATTGCGAACAATAACACAATGATTGGAAGCACTTCTTCACTCCTTTCATAGCACTCAGCCTGCTCTTATAATCCAATCAGAATGTTAGAGTGATTTCACCTGACTAGTACTCGTTCACACTTTCCCAGGTGCTGCTGATATGAATAGTGAAATTATGTTAGCTGGTCATTTAGTGCCAGGGCCAAAAAAACGTGAAATTTGGGATTTTGTGATAAAGTACATTTTGATCACTCTGCACAATAATCTAGAAACAATGTGAATCAACACCACAACAACTGAAGCAGAAAACTTTGTCACAAAATGTATGTCACTGCCAATACTTTTGGCCATGGCTGTATAGTAAATATGTTGTATGAACCTCCTTTATTACATTATTATGGAGCTTGAAATGGAAGCTCCAGTCCCCATTTATTTTAATTATATGGAAATGAAGTATTCTCATTTAAATGTTTTATGGAATAAAGTCAAAGGTTTGGCAAAACACAAGGGTGAGTAAACAACAATTTCAGGATTTAGATTTTTAGGTGAACTATGCCGGCTTTAAAGGTTTCTTGCTGGAAGTGTTTGCTGAGAGAGATACATGAGAGGAATGGAGAAGGCATGTTCACATCTGTTTGGCACTAATACTGATGGATGTCGTGCCGGGCAGCTCTTCTGATAACAGCTGTCCAAAATTCCCTCTTCATGCTCTTAAATAGCACAGGCTGCTCCCAAGTCATCATGAACTTCCACCTGAGGGTTTTTGGCTCCATCCATCAAATTTATTAAAGTGCAGCCAAGAGCATTTCCACCCACTTAAAGCAATTATCGACCGCTGTGCTGATCAGTTTGATTGCTTGGAAGTTGTTTTGGAAATGACTAAAGCCAATTCACCAGGGAATGTTGAACATCTGAATTCAAAACAAGTTCCCCAATCGTATTCAGTAAATATGAGCACTGAAACCATTCAGAGAGATGTAAGTTAAGCATCTGGCCACAAGAGGGAGACACATACACGTTTACGTGTTCAACTTCATTGTTTTTTCTATAAGCATTGTTATGGTTCTTGTGAGTGTTTCACTTATTAATGTAAACTTTTCTCTGCCAAAATATGAACATGTTTATTTAGATAAACTTTTAAGAATGAAAGTGCCCATTTGTCCCTTCTCCAAACAATCCATTAGAACATTGCGTATAGTCGAAACTTTTGCTGGATGGCAGCGATGGAGTCCAGGCAGGAGTCATTTCAAAAAGTTGTTAATGGAAAAGTTTATGAGTGCTCTTTTGTGTGCTTGTCTGTCATAATTTGGTAACTGCTTTGACACTGCATTATTTTTGTCTAATATTACACACACTTAAATAGAGTACAGACACATTTATGTAGTCTGAGGTGTTCCTGGCAGGTCCAGATTTGCTGATTTTAGAGTAGTTTTGGCCAGGTTATGAAACCATTTTTCTGGTCTGTTAAACCAATTTAACACCAACTTGTCCAGGTCAGGAGACTAGCTTGACCATCATCATCTTTTCGGCAGGGGATGTGTGTGTATTTCAGCGTGTTTATAACCATTTTTAATTGTCCAGTGATTCTTGCCAAAAACAAATGAGTCATCATAAATGAAAAATCTTGTTTCTTGACACAAGCGGACCAGATTGGCATAGACGGGGAGTTTCCCTTGCCCAATCTCAAATCTCAGGCAATACACAGTGCCAAGGGCTTTTCCAACACAAATTTGAACTAAGCAGGGCATACACTGTTTTGAGTTTTTGCAACATTCCCCAATGAGGTAATGGAGAAATTATTTAACAGAGAGAACAGTAAGAGAAAGAACAAAATTTTTACATTTTATGAAGAAAATGCAGTTGTGCTTGCCCGTACAAAACTAGCCGCCATGATGCTCAAGGTATTTAGAGTGGTTTTCAGGAATTTTCCAGGTCTTGGGTTTATGTAGATGAAAAGACCACCCCCAAACCCTGTTTTACACAAATCAGCCTACTGAGAGCCTGGAGCAGTAACTCACCGAGCTGGCATGGCTCTAGTCTGCTTCCAGATGCAGTACCCATCAACAGCACTCAGTTAAGATCTAGAGAAACTTGCCAGGAATGCAGTCGCACCCAAACAAAAGCAACATGAGAGAAACAAACACACTCAGACCTGGGGAAGTTATGAGAAATGAAAAGGACATCGGGCAATGTTGCCATTCCTTTAATCGACTTGAAATTGACCCCGACTACCCACTAAAATGGAGCGCAAACCCAAATAGGTAAATCGCTGCTGTGCTTGACCATTTATAGAGTTGGCGAAATGTTGTTTTACACTAGAATGTGTGCATTCCCTTCCTGCTCTGTGTGTGTGCGCACACAAGGATGTAAGCTGTGTTTGTGTTGGACTGAGGCTATGAGAAGGAAGTCAATATGCAATCACAGGCTTTTCCTCATACCCCAAACACACACACTCAAGCCGTTCCTCGGGTTGGCAGAGTTCAGAGCACCTGATTAGCTTTCATCCTAACTGTAATCAGTGCGTCTAAACACCCGCAGGATAGCACAGTACATACACAAACATTCACTCGCACACTTGCTACACAATATCGATTCTGACCAGGGCACACATTTTACTGGTCGGGTAGGTCAAGAATTCTGTAAACTTCTGTGGGTTCAGTGATAATTCCATTGTCTAGAACAGGTTAGGCATGGTAGAAAGGGTTAACCATGCTCTATAAACATGACTGGTAAATATGGGCTACCATGGGTAGATGCTCTTACATTAGTTTAGTTTGTATCAGTTCACCTTAAAAAGACCTGGGCCGAGTTATTTTTTAGGTTATCAGAAGTCGACCAATGTCGTTATGGTATTCTGTTCTGATCTATTGGATGGTTTTGACTAAATTTATACAAAAGGTATTAAAATGGGTTAAGGATGCATGGATAGTCACCCTAGGCAGGGAACATTATATTTTATCTTTATTAGCAACTCCTTGATTTCTGCTGTAAAAATATTAGGAAAGACTAAAATGGACAAATGAGTTAGTATAAATTAGCCCAAAATGGAAATTGATCGAGATTGGAAATGCTGTAGGATGGAGTCATGAGGAAGAACCTGGTATTTAAAGGGATAGGTCACCCAAAAAATTGAAATTCTCTCATCATTTACTCACCCTCATGCCATGCCAGATGTGTATGACTTTCTTTATTCAGCAGAACACAAACAAAGATTTTACAAAGAATATCTCAGCTCTGTAGGTCCATAAAATGCAAGTGAAGCTTGTGGAGCTACAAAGGTCTGATCACCAGTAAACAGCAAAAACACTTACGAGAACAGATTTTTCCGCAACTGATTTGAGCCACTTTCAAATGTGTTTTTAAATCCGATACATATTGGATATACGTATCTGGACATCTGTCCGGAGTCTAAACACTTGAATGTGATTCTCCTCGTATTTCTGACACGAACATCTATGTTCATCTCTGTGCACGTAAAAACATTATTCTGGAAATACGAGATCTCAAGCAATTGTGAAATGTCAAGCACACATGAGGAGTGAGGAGAAATTTCAAACTTGAAGGGAAATTAGCATAAATCAGTATACAAACAGATGTAGGTTTAACAAAAAAGTTTTACATTTAGCTTTAGTTGATCACTAATCACATGTACAGGAATATTCTATAAAGACGTACACTATTTGGAGCATGTAAACTTCTTTTTGGAATGATGTATTTCACAGTATAGTAATTACCTTCATCAGTGACGACAGACAGCCAATTGTGAAATCATCAGTTGATAGAGCTAAGGTTGGTGAATGAACGTTTGCATGTGATTTTGTACGTATAAACGTATGGTGTCTTGGGTCAACACATCGTGATGACAACCACTGGCAGACCGAAGAATGGAACTGTCCAATGAGAACTATCAAGGCTTTGTAAAATGGGTGTTTGTATTTCATGAATTGAGCCATTCAGAGCAACACATTTCTCAATAATTAAACTAAGATTGTAATGGGTAAAGGATGGGCGAGGCTGCGGCGGAAACAGGCAGTCGACATAAACTTAAACAGAACATAAAACACAGACAGCGGCCGTGTGCGTATTTCTCCTGAACTGGCATCCCTGGCTCCTTTTTATCCCTCTCCCAGCTGATTGAGCTGATTCAGCACCGGCCGTCCATCGTTACAGTCCGGCCACACCCTCCTCCTCGTCACAAAGCTGAATTTGTAATGAGTTTTGCATACAATTTCAGGATTCATGGGTGAAAGGAAACCTGGTTCAAATTGTTTAAGGAATTTTTGATTGGTCTTTAACAAACAGGAGTGTTGAATTGTCATACACAATTTAAATCTAAGTTAAAAAAAATTACAATTTAAAATCAGGTCAATGGATGATTTTTAATTATCACACTGAAAAATATGAAATATTATAAAGTTAACATGATGTCTTTGATTATTGTGTTGGTTAATTCAAACCGTGTCATGTGTTTGAAACGGAATACCTTTTTCGGAAAGACACGTGTTTGACATTTGAAATAAACATCAACATTTTCAATGCATTGACAAGTTTAAAGTAAAAACTTCATGAATGAAAATGTGCAGAGTTTTATCTCAAGTTCACTTTAGAATGCAGCTTTGCAATCTCCATTTATGGTGCACGTTTCAGAAATCGGAGCTTGTCAAGAGTAATACTAACTTAGATACTATATCATGCACATTTTCCCATTTTAAAGGTCCATGTTAAAGTTTAAAACCTTTCAAGTGAGATATCAAGAAAATGCATCTGTATCTCAATCACTGCTCAAGCAAGTGAGCAGGCAGTGATTTCTTTCTAAAACAAAGTGACCACAAGCACGGACTGTTGTGTATGGCTGGGATATAATCACAATGATTTCGCTGGCAATATAAAATGAAGCAATATTGTGAATACCGCTGCACTTTTCAGTTGACCACTTGATTTTCTAAATAGTGCATGTTTAGACTTATTTCACATTCCTTTGGTGCTGCACAATTAGCCAAAATAACATCAAAATCGTGAGATAGTCATTTGTGATTAATAAACTGCAAAAGGTTGCGATTACATGAAATTAACAGTCTACATCAGTGGTTCTCAACCCTGTTCCTGCAGGCCCCTAACTACACATTTTGTATATCTCCCTTTTCTGACACAACGAGCTGATGAGTTGAATCAGGTGTGTTTGATTAGGGTTATATCTAAAATGTGTAGTGCTGGGGGTCCTCCAGGAACAGGGTTGAGAACCACTGGTCTACATGGTCTATGTACAAACAATAATAATAAATTCTAATACAAAAACAAAGAATTGTACAAATGATACAAGGCTGATTTACTATATAGAAACAATAAATGGAATAGTATTACATTCAAAATTGGGCTTTTAATTTAGTTTTAACCAGTGTTGAGGTAACGTGATAAAAGTAACGCACATTACATAATCAGACTACTTTTTTGAGTAAGGAGTCAAGTAACACTACATTTTTTATTTTAGACCATAATATCAGTTACTTTTTAAATAAAGTAACGTGTTGCTTTTGTACACCTCTACAGTCCCTGTATAGCGAGGAATCACGAGTAAAAGTGTGCTAACTTCGGGGAGGAAACGAAGTAATGCATCATTTTATTTTAACATGGTTGGCAGTTATTGAAGTATGCTTGCCATTACTATGAATCAGAATCATTTATGCTAATTTCTGATTGGTAAAATGCTTCAGCACTAGCGATCACTTGTTTGTTTGACAGTGCAAAGAGAGAACATTGAGATTATGTTGCCAAAGTAGAAAAAAGCATTATAACATAAAATTAAAATCAAGTTAAATCATTCTTATTTGTATAGTTTTTTTATTTGTGCTTTTCCCAATACACATTGTTACAAAGAAGCTTTACAGGAAATAAGGTGTAATGTCTGTAACATCTTAAATACATGATTAACCAACAACACTCCTGGAAACAAATATCTTTTGTTAAAAAATAACATAAAATAATCTAAATCGCTTGGTATTTAAAATTTCACAATTCAGTCCCGCTGTTCACATATGAGGAAATACATTTTTAGGAAAACATTTTACTAAATGTAAGGAATATCACCCTGGTGCATTGAGAGAAATAGTGACGTAGACAATTCACACACTTTTTTGTGGTGATAAAGCTTATCCGTTCCTTGTTATTTAGGTGTTATTTGACTTACAATAGTGGAGATTTATAGTAAAAAAAATACTTACATTTTTGTTTTTTTCTCACCCACACTTTTCCTATCGCTTCTGAATATATAGATTTAACCACTGGAGACGAATGGATTACTAAAGTCACACATGAGTAAATTATGATTTTTGGGTGGACTATTCCTTCAAGATGAGGAAATGTGAGTTTTTGAGTTAACTAAGTTTTTAACGGCATCTTGTGTGTGTGTGTGTGTGTGTGTAGCAACAACAATATAAAAGGAAAAGTAGTAAGTTAAATTGAATATATAAATTGGTGGGGGGGCCTTCGGCATATCGCGGCACTGTTTTGCAGCCCTCATCAGCCAGTCACAGACTGTTCAGCATAACGCGGCGGCCTGTTTCACCTTATCGCCGCCCGTCGACCATTTTTCACAGACAGTCCACCAGGAAAAGTCACAGTTCTCCCTATGGCCGGTTGACCCCTGAATGCACACACACTGAGGTTGCAATTAGAAACTCACAATTAGATCTTAAGTTCCATCACTGGCTAAATCCTTTTTTTAAGCTTTAAAGCACAATCAGCTAACACTATTGAAAAGGCAGAGGGCTACCTTCGTTAAAACATCTTTTGTGCTCCACAAACGAAGTACAGTCATATGGGTTTAAAATGATATGATGGTCAGTAAATAATGACAGAATTAAAATTTTTAGGAGAACCATTCCTTTAAAACAGAAGACAGCAGATTCCGCCTGGGATTGTTCGTCTGACAACTGATGGTTACACATTTTCCTTCAAAAAGACTGACCACAATAATAAGAGCACAGAGAAGCTGAATTTAAGAGACAAAGGGTTTGTAAAAAGAAAGAAAATAAAGAGAAAGAATAAAAAGTATTGAGGAATACAATAAAAAGAAAAAACAGAAGTTGAGGTTTGGCGATGACACTGCCAGTTGTCGCCAAGGAAGTGGTCAAAGGTACTGTTGCATGACATCAGTAAAACACAGATGACTGAGGCGAATGTTCCCTGACTTTTTCATTTGTGAAGAATGTGCATGCAATTACCTTTTTATCATGTTTTCATTTCCCTGGGGCTATTTACACTGTGTGAGTGCTTTTAATAGTGATGTGCTATGGGTTTGTTGAGGATAATGTAAAAACCACACGCATCCTGTCAGGGATTTAGATTTATCACCCCTGCACCATACATTTCTGTTTGGGGTGTCACGCCTGAATATGTATCGGAGCACGCAGTGTACCATATTCAGTGGGAAAAATAAACAATCTGTGCTTTGAGTTTGGGGCACTGGGGTCCATGGTGCCTGCCGCAGCCAAGCCTTCTCAACAATGTATCATGAAGCGGCAGAGAGATCATGTGGAGAAGTGAGGATCTTTTGTTGTATTTGGATTTACAGATGCTTTAGTCAGCAATTCTCATATTCAAATGTTTGTGATGTTCCAGGCAACAAATGGTTTTATAGGAGCAATGCATTGTCGGTATTTCACCATTAACAAAGACAGTAATCTAAGGCCCAGCTACAGTACACAGGCTATAATTTTTCTCTTGTGCTTCTGCATATGAAATAAAATGTTTTTTGATATCTAAGATGAATTTAGTACAAAATATTCTTCATAAATTAAACACATAGTTCTCCTAAAAATGTTAATCTGTCATTATTTAACCACCCTTATTTCATTCCAAACCTGTATTACTTTCTTCTGTGGAACACAAGGAGGGGCTTTTTTTTTTTTAATTTTGAATAATGCTGACACTGATATTTGTCTGAAATGTCCTCTCACTATCAACTGCTATCATTTTCAGCAAACTTAACATGTGTAAATATTTGTATGAACATAAAGATTCAACAACTAAGACATAAACTGAACAAGTTTCACAGACATGTGACTAACAGAAATGGAGTAATGTCAAAAGTAACAGTCAGTATCTGATGTGGCCACCAGCTGCATTAAGTACTGCAGTGCATCTCCTCCTCATGGACTGGACCAGATTTTCCAGTTCTTGCTGTGAGATGCTACCCCACTCTTCTACCAAGTCACTCGCAAGTTCCCGGACATTTCTGGGGGGAATGGTCCTAGCCCTCACCCTCTGATTCAACAGGTCCCAGACGAGCTCAATGGGATTGAGATCCAGGCTCTTCGCTGGCCATGACAGAACACTGACATTCCTGTCAGTCACACACAGAATGAGCAGTATGGCTGGTGGCATTGTCATGCTGGAGGGTTATATCAGGATGAGCCTTCAGGAAGGGTACCACATGAGGGAGGAGGATGTCTTCCCTGTAACGCACAGCATTGAGATTGCCTGCAATGACAACAAGCTCAGTCCAATGATGCTGGGAGACACCGCCCCAGACCATTATGGACCCCTCCCACCTCCAAATCGATCCTACTCCAGAGTACAGGCCTAAATAAATCACCCATCAACCCTGGTGAGACAAAACTGTGACTCATAAGTGAAGAGCACATTTTGCCAGTCCTGTCTGGTCCAGCGAAGGTGGGATTGTGCCCATAGGTGACGTTGTCTGGTAAGGACCTGCCTTACAACAGGTCTACAAGCCCTCAGTCCAGTCTCTCTCAGCTTATTGTGGACAGTCTTAGCACTGATGGAGGGATTGTGCGTTCCTGGTGTAACTTGAGCAGTTGTTGTTGCCATCCTGTACCTGTCCCGCAGGTGTGATATTCAGATGTACTGATCCTGTGCAGGGTTTTGTTACACATGGTCTGCCATTGCGATGATGATCAGCTGTCCTTCATGTCTCCCTCTAGCGCTGTCTTAGGTGTCTCTCAGTACGGACATTGCAGTTTATTGCCCTGGCTGCCACCTCAATCCTCCATGCAGCATGCCTAAGGCACGTTCACGCAGATGAGCAGGGACCATGGGCATCTTTCTTTTAGTGTTTTTCAGAGTCAGTAGAAAGGTTTCTTTAGTGTCCTAATTTTTATAACTGTGACCTTAATTGTCTACCGTCTGTAAACTGTTAATGTCTTAATGACCATTCCACAGGTGCATGTTCATTAATTGTTTATGGTTCATTGAACAAGCATAGAAAACATTGTTTAAACCCTTTACAATAAATATCTGTAAAGTTATTTGGATTTTAAGAAAATTATCTTTAAAATACAGTGTCCTGAAAAGGGATATTTCTTTTTAAGCTGAGTTTATGTTTTTGAAACATGGGTGATTAAACCAACATAGCCACCATATCTGATTTATGGAGTTAATTCATGATTTGATTGTATCTGAGAGAAGATTTTGAAAGACTTTGATTCAGAAAACTTTGCATAGTGACATATCATGGATCATATTGTCATATTGATTACTTTTACTGTGATTTAACCCTCTGGGTTCGAAGGATGTGCCGGCGCATCCTGCTGGATTTCTTTGTCCATTCCTGTCACTGTATTAGGTAATAACTAATGTTTCTAGCCGACTTGCATACAGCTGTACCTCATAATCCAAAGGATATGATCTCTAAACTCCAGATCTGTCATGTCTGTGGGATTTCTATCAAATACAGCAGCTTGTCTCCACTACAGTGATGACAAGCCATATTGTCTCTTACAGACCAATCTTCTAACAGGGGCAGATACAAACCATTTGAATGTAAACTCATTCAGGGCTGTGCGATGTGCGTTATGGCATGTCTGAATACCACATAGTCAACATCAGACACAAATTTTATGCATGTGTAGTCAAACACTTATTAGTCAAGAGACAATGATGTAGAAATTCTGAGCATGTGTTGGAATGCTTGCATTTCCAGACACCGTGACATGGTTATGACCCAACAGTGTCATGAGATGGTAACTTATTATGGTTAATGGCAAGGGCAACCATTCATATTCCCTTTTGTATTTACTTCCATGCAACTGTAACTTCCATGTATTTAAAGTAATTTCAAAATGACCCTACAATTTCAGCAAATAGCCTGAGGATATGCATGCAATGTTAACAAATGCAGACATGATTGAGAAGCAATGCAGTTTGAAAAAACAATGGAATCTGGGAATACATGTGAACCAACAGACTTTGAGAGGGATGATTGCTGGTGCCAGCTGTGGTGGTTCTTGTAGATCAGAAACGGCTGACCTCCAGAGATTTTTATACCCTACAGTCTCAAAAGTTTAAAAATATTGGTGAGGTAAGCACAAAAACATTCAAAAGAGCAGCCATTACGAAGGCAGATGGAAGAATGGCTAGACTCATTTTAAGATGAAGGCCACAAACACAGACTTGAAGACCCAGACTTTTGACTAAAAAGTGTTGTCCACTTTGTAACTTATTCTGTCCATGAATCTCGTACTTACAGGAATGGGTTGAAGTGTGTGTGAGTGTGTGTGTTTTTTTATGTATATAAAGCCAGCCAATCAGATCAGCGTTTACTTTACATTGGATTCACTTTTAAAGGTGGAGTAAGTCATTTTAGTCCAATACACTTTTTGTCAAATCCCATGAATATCTCTTCGTGGTCCACTAGAGGTTCGTACTGTGTATGCACTGAAAAAACATCCAGTGTTAGTACACAGCCCTGGCTCTGTAAATGGGGAAAAAAGTGGATTGGACCCTACATGGATTTGGGGGGGGCAGAGCTTCTGAAGGAGCACTGAAGGGTGCAGTGTTTGTTTGGCTGCTGAGTTCAAATATCAACAGTCTTTCTCAGAAATCACTTACTCCACCCTTTAACGCTAATATATTTTTTTCTTGGATCTATCCATCACCCAGGTTGTCATTATAGACCTTTTTTACAGATGACGTGCCATCACATGCAGCTCTGAAAAGTAGCATAACAAAACATCCGCCCTATGGACGATCGCCAATTTTATAAATAACTTAAAACAACTTGGATGCACTTGGCAGTAAACATAATTTGTTTAATTGTTTGTTTGGCTTAACACAGCACTTCTCCATGTGTGTTATCTACCACTTTAATGTATCTTTAAAGTGAGGTGATTATCAGGTAAAAGTTTTCCTGGACCATGAGGAACTGTGTGCTGTTCAGGTTACAAACCGATTAATGTGCTCAACTCCAGTCTGAAGAGGCCGCGTTGAAGTCTTTTAACATTATTGTTTAAACTATTACAGCATGTTCATGTTTATTTTAAATACAACACATTTGTAGACACTGGGGTATTTTCATCGATATGTTTTATTTACATTGCATTCGGTCACAACTCGTGAGTGAATGGCTCCCCAATCATCGCACTCAAACCGTGAGGATATAACTCCAAGAAGAAACAGACGGCAGCCATTCAACACACCTTGCCCCGCCAAGGCTCAAGATCCTGCATTCCGTCTGCTCGCTGTGGGCATCCTCCTGTGGCGGTGAAACCCCAGGCAGCTCTGCCCCAGCCCAGGCCCAGCACTCAGCCCCAGTGTAGAGCTCCCCGCAGGAAGCGGACACACCCTGTCTCACGGATCACCTCCAGGACCCAGAAGGCTCCCAAGCACTCCAGAGATGGGCAACCCAGGGAGAGAGACGTCTGCCACGGAGCTGGTATCCAGACCACTCCATTTTCTGGTGGACGGCCGGGTCGAGAAACATTTGTTTCCTTTCCTTGCCAGACCCCAAACGGGCTGCGGTACCCATGTTGTCACGAAGGAAGTAGTTTCCTCACTCCCTGGGTCACTTAGCCAGTGCCCACAACCGCCGTTCCCGTGGCAATCAGACACTGAGCACTTGCAGTCCTGCCCCCCTGAACATGGACCCTCTGCCTTCACGTGCCCAACTGCACAACACTCGTGCCTCAGGCTGGCAGGTGGTGACGAGTCTAGAGGTCGTCGCTACAGAACCTCAGTTGCCTACCTGCCCCAGGCCGGGTACGCGGAGCAAGGTAAGCGCTTCAAGCATCTCCTCAGCAAAACCACCTTGGTACAAAGCAACGCTCCCCGACATGACATTGCCTGCTCCCCCCGCCGCGAGGCCCAACCTCTAGGTACGTCACACATTATCTTCCACTTAGTGCCCCTTGCCCAGACACGTGGCTTGGACACGTGGCATATGCTTTCCAACCCGACACGGTAGCTGGCCAGACCATCCGACTCGGCTACACTATTCAGTTTGCCAGGTGCCCGCGTTACCTCGGTGCAGGGAAAAAACACCTCCATCCTGCGTGCACAGATTGCAACCCTTCTGTGCAAGAACGCAATAGAGCCTGTCCCTCCAGCCGAGATGGAGAACGGTTTCTACGGTCCTTACTCCATCATACCCAAGGCGGTGGGTTGCGGCAAATCTTGGACCAGTGAGTTCTGAACCGGGACTTGAACAGACTCCCATTCAAGATGATGACGCAGAAACGTATTCTGACATGCGTCCGGCATCAAGATTGGTTTGCAGCGGTAGACCCGAAGGATCCGAACCCAATACCTTCGTGAGATTTTACAATCTCCGGGTTGAGCCGGTCTCGTCCCATTTTTGACAGGTCCAAACACGTAGAATTCAGTAATACAGTGACAACAGCTGGCCGGGTGTACCGCTTGCACATAGCGCCTTTCCCCTCCCCTGAGGTAAGACGTGTGCTCTACTCCCCCAGTCGAATCCACAAGTCATGGACACTGGGTGTCCTTCCCCCCCAGCCCTCTGGCTCCGAACTCAGCGAAGGAATTTTGCAGCCAGACCCACCACAGGCACTGACTTGCCTGCACTGGAATAGGTGCTCCACAGGCTCTGATTATTCCAATATGCCGAGATGTATTTTCCGTGGTTGGTCCCCCTGTCAGCGGACCTGCATCTCCCTTGGGTAGAGCCCCCTCTACCCCCTGGTCGCTGTGTTTGTAGAGCTCCTCCCCATCGAGGCATGACCTACCACCCCGCCACATGTGTGGCTGGGTAAGCCCATGTGATGTATTTGCCACATGTTAACCTACCCTGTAGGGCAGGATGTGGTCTCCGCAGGGTCTTTTCCCCCTGAAAGATTAGGATTGGAAAAGAACGCCTTCCCTGATGCGTGTTATAGCGTTAGATGGCCCCAGCCGCATCTAACACTATGGAGAAAAAACAGAGATAGAAAAGGCCGCGGCTGGTGCAGGTTCAGGCTAGTTACGTCGCTTCCCTCCCTCAGGGATGTGGGGAACTATACGACGTCTCTTGTGGTGATGGGGAAGGTTACGTGCAGTCTGATGCACCTGCTATTTTCGCATGCAACAGCTTGCTTGCACCTGCATCAGCAGTCCACGTAACACGTTCCGTATCGTGGCGTTTTTAAATAGGGACCCCTAATGTCACTACATTGACACAAAATCAAGTGAGTGACAGAAGGTGATAGCCTCAGTTACTGTCATAACCTCCGTTCCCTGATGGAGAGAACGAGACGTTGTGTCCCTCTTGCCACAACACTGTACTAAACCGCTGAATGGGCCAGGACCTTAATCTCAACTCAGCCCAAAACCTGTCTGAACGGACGTATGCTTCCCTCCTTTTATACCAGTATGTCCAGAGAAGGGGCATGCAAATTCTGTTCACCAATTCTCTTTGGCCTTTTCTCAAAGATAAGAGGTAACCGAGGCCCGCAAGAGAGACCCCGAGTGTCACTACAGCGACACAACGTCAAAACTATGATAAAAATCATTAGGCATCTGGCATTCATTAAGGCCTTGTTAAAGCTGTGGATTTCATCATTGCAGATTATTATATCCCTTAAATCAACTATCTACATTTCCAACTTTGAAATCACAGAAAAAGAGAGACAGAAATAGATAGGACACACCACAGTCTCTGCTAGCAACCATGTCTAACCATCCTTAGCATTTCCTAACATGCATGTTTAAAGGACTTTTTCTATGTACAGTATGAATGTCTTTTAATGCAAGTCATAGAAGCTTGAGGTATGTTAATGTCAGATAACTTTGACGTACATCAAAGTGGTTACATTAGGAAAAGAGGGACTTGAAAAGGTAATCTGTTTTCACATTGTGACCTCTATGGGTTTTACATGCTCTTCTAGTAGGTATGCTGGTAATTCACTGTAACCATGCTTTATCTTGATGAAAAGAGGGCACGGTGTACAAGTACAGGCATGATCAGAGTGTGGTCAACAGAATGAAGGACTGAATGAACAAAAGAAAAACATCAAGCCTGAATTGAAGAACAAAGTGTGGGCAAGGAGCTAAGGGAGAGGGACTGTATCTTTCCCTGTAATAGAGAGAGAGATAATCATCTCCATCTAAACCATCTTCAGCCCGGCTGCCTGTAAGTGAATAAAGAGTTTATGGAGTAATTAGTGAACTTTATAAATCACTGCTTGATAGATGCCACCTGGGTGAATGGCATCTCCTGTTCTTAAACTCCCTTCTCTACTGCTTTATTCTCTCATTATTTCTGTCTTCTGTTACACTTCCTTTCCTTTTTACTGCTGTTTGTATCTCTCAATCTCTTCTTTCTCTCTTTCAGGAAGTCACTACCATAGTAACTGTTAACAGGGGTGTTGTCAGCCCTGGGCTTTTGTACTTCATTTTCCTCCCTTCTGATAGAGAATTATTGATAACGTTTCTTGCTATTATAAACAGCTTACTGTTATTTCTGTGTGTGAGAGAAGACGGACAACGTCAAAACACAAACTGCCCGGATTAAAAGTAAATGGCTGCATAAACAAGAGAGTGCAGGTGCTAGATTTGGCTTTATTAGCATTTTCCATACAGTTTTAACTTTATCATAATTTGGGTTGTATACTGATTATGCCATGAATGCCTAAGGTTGCGTAAACATCATAAATGGTTTTCCTTCAGGGTAACCAAAGCTTTTTGCCATTATCCCGATTTCTCTCTGCCTTCACTGGCATTCTTACTAACTTATCGAATGTGTGCATACCGTTTTACGCTTTTACTTAAAAAACACAATCCAATGAATTTAAAAAGACAGGTATCTTATGTTGTCATTTGTTTTTTAAATAATTTTATTTTATAGTAATCTGAGTATTGTTGTGCATGTAAATCAGCTGCATTGCATGTCGTAATTTATACTATTTTTAACTTAAATTGTTCACAACAACAGATGTTCATCTGACATGTGTACATAGACCAATACGCACCTTGTGAACAGTGCCTTAGAATTAAATAGGCTGTTTTAGTTACTGTACCTTAAAGACTTCTTTATGTAAATGAACTCTTATGATTGGCCAACCTCCAAGTTGCTGAATACTAAATAGGTGTTGATGTGTAAACGTAGGTGGCCAGGTTAATGTTCTGAGAGTTCTGCTTCAATACCCAAAGGATTTCTGGACCACCCATTAGTGAGCTTAATTTCAATACATGTTGGGTGGATTGAGGTGGAAGCTTTATATTGTGAATTTTAGAGTATATCTAGTAAGTTGAACAATTTTTCTTACTCCAAAAGAGAAAGGAAAATAAATTTTTCCATGATATGTCTTCTGCAAATCTTAAGTGTCATTTTGGTGAGGCTAAAGAAAATGTATATGTGCCTGACAAGGAAAAAGATTCAGTTACCTTGATGACTTCAGGAATGCTGCCCTTACATTCAGGTCAGTTCAGTAAAATTGTAACAAAAATCATAAAAGATGCCCTTTCTGTACACAGCCAAAATATTACCCATTAACCCTAGCGTGTTTGTGTCCCTCCAATCAGTTGCCATGCGATGTGTCAGGCGAGTGAAAATCTGGTATCTGGTATGTTGAGGAACCTTAAAATGTATCAGTGGCAGACTAATAGTGTCTAACACACTTTCAATGCGAAGTTAAATACAGAGTCCCCTTGTTTCAAGTCCAACCTGAAATAGTACTTTGTCCCACTGGAGTGTCTCAGTATGCAAGAAAAAGGAAGAGAATTAGGAGGGGGAAGACAGGCCAAGCCAAAAATTATTTTAGCCTGCACTCTGGAAGTGAAAATGTGAGCAGCATTCAAAGGAATAATTTTACCAGGAATGAAAAATTATTAACTTCCAAACCTTAAGACTTTCCCTCTTCAGTTGAACAAAAATGATCAATGTTTAAGGAATATCATGGCTGCTCTTTTCAATATAACTAAAGTAAATGGGACTGGGTCTGTCAAGCTCGAAAATGAAAATAAAGATACAATAAGAGTAGTCAATGCACTATATTCCAAATGGTTGAAGCCATACGATAGCTTTGTGTGAGAAAGAGACTCAAATTTCAGTTGCTGGTGCCACACTAGCAGACTCAAACTTGCAGATTGTTGTTGCTGATCTTGCCCAGTTTCACTCCTCTGTCAGTGGGCCGGTCACACTAAGTATACTTGGCGCGTTCTGTGTTACTGATCGCTCCGCGCACAGTATGAATTATGTAAATTTCATCATAATCCAGTCCACCTGATTTTGACTCGCGGACGTGGTCATCATCGGTGCGCATCGTCGGCACATGCGCTGGCCATTGACTCTACAAAAAGAGTATCAAAAAGAACTTGTAGTGGGCATGCATCAAACACGTTCGTATTCGCAGTCATAAAAGTATTCTCACAAAGACAACGCGGTCGACCAGGCGCAAGGTGATCCGGAACACACAAAAACAAAGTATACCTGGGAAAAAATGGCTAGAGTGGCACCGGCTTAAGCTCTGAAATGGCCAGAGCTTAAGAAAGTGACATTGGGTCTCGCTTGTCTGATGAAGACAAAAACTGATTAAGCGTATTATTTTTTATTTGAGAGCTAAAGCAGAGAGGACAATTTTTTGTGATTTACAAAATAAATTTCAGTCTATTCCTCACACAAAGCTATCACATATCTTCAGAAGACTTTAAACATAGCACACAAGTCATTTGGACTACTTTTATGATTTATTTTTTATGATTTGATGGGACACTTTTATGGTGTTTCTTCGTCAATTTAGAGCTTGACAGACTACTTTTACATGCAAAAGAGTGGCCATTACACTATTAAACATTTCTCACATTTGTGTTCCACAAAAGAAAGTCATGTGGGTTGGGAATGACATCAGTAAATTTTTTATTCCTTTAATCGCTCTCTCTCAAGGAGTGCTCTTTGACAGAGGAAACTGATGGGAAATAGACTTGCTTTGAGGCTGGAAACAGTAACTGATAGCGTGTCTGCTGTAAGCAAAGCCTTTATTTGTGTTCTGATGCAGAGACCGCAATTGAGCGCTCCAACGAGCCACACCCCCCTTGAGTTAGTGTGCTCGAGCATGCACGAACATGTATGCACACACAAATATGGTGGATGGTGTCCCACATTCATAAGAGCAGAGCCACTCAAACCAAAATGGATTGATGGAGAGAAAGTGAGAGAAGAAAAGGAAATGAGCTTGCCAGTACTCTGCCACAGAACCAAATTAACTGAAAACAAATGAGAGACAAAGATTATAGGAGCTGAGAGGAAATTAGTGTATGTTAGGAGTTGCACCAACTAGTCTACTAGTTCTGTGAGTATACAGTAAAAATGTATTTCCTTAATCAGTAAAAATATCTAAATGTTCTTTAAGCAAGGTGCATTTACTTGAGAAGTAAAATTACATTACGTCTAGTTCAGCTATTCAAATTCTCATCAACACGATAGAAGGTTCAGTCTAGCGGACTAGATCCGCTTATACTTTTGCTTCACATTTAGACATACATTTAATCTCTGTGAGGCAGATAGACCTGTGGTGCTGGGGGAGAGGAGGAGGGTTTCATAGAGAATACACTCATAGCAAGCTGCATTGAGACTGGCTATTTGCTAACATCTGAGGCAATTTAAATACAAGACAAAGAGGGAGTATGCTAGTTGTTTGGCTAACAAATTACAAGTCAAATGACCAATCAGTTTGCAATGTGCAAGGTGACTGGTTTAACAGATTACGTCAAAACATCAGATTCTATCTGATGAAAATTCTGATTTCTTGTTTTCCATTAGAATTCAGTTTATTTTTCTTATGCCATTAGCAAATAAAAACACTTAATATATAATGTAATTTTGCTTCAAGTAAAAGCATCTTATATAAAGTAAATGTTGTTATATTATTGGAAAGAAGATTTAAAAAATACTGCATAAAGAATCAATCTATTTGCCTGTTATAATTGTGCAAAACTACTTGTCATTGCCAAATATATTTGCCATCACACCAAAGTGAAAATAAGTGAACTCTGAGCACTTCATATTGACAAAGCATGTTAGAGTTAGCATGGTTCGCTTTGAACATCTGAGGTGGTCCAAGTTCCCTCGGAGTGTTTACATAGAAGCAACAAACATCGAATCTGTTGTCTAGAGGCTGACAGCAAATTTAAGTGACTTGGGATATTACTTTTTTTATATATAGTTTGTCAATGCAAACAGCATGAATCTGGCAATGGTAATATGCACGCTTGCATTTCTCATCCACATCATCTAAGCTACGGACACACTCTCCGTTAATGCTGTGCTTGACTTACCAGCAAAAGTAAAGGTTGCAGTGTGTGGGGAGTCATTTACATGAGATAAACACTGCCCCACCGACTAGTTTTCTGGATGATTATTAGACTAGTAAAAATAAGCAGTCATGCAAGCACTTTTGTATTTATATATGCAAGTAAAAATCCATATGAGCCTCCTGTTGTTTTGATGCATTTGTGCTGGTGCACAGGTGCATGCGTAAAGCAGCTCACCACATTGCATATTTATATCTGAACCTTAAAGCCCTATTACAGGATGAGGCCTGCCGCTATGGCAACCCTTAGTAACCACAAAATGTTCGTCACACGCAACCTAGCTGGGCCATCAGGCACTAATAGCAATGGTGCGGGAGTGATCCAGTGCCAAAACCACTATAGGTTTGGCTGCACATCCATCTCCCAAGAGGAGCACGAGCAGCATGGGCATATCCTTATGGACAAATCAGACATCTTCCCCTCCCTCGGGCTTGTCCTTCTCCCTACTTTCTCCTTCTAAAGATGTGTGCAGTAAACAGGAATAATCCCAACAACAAAGCCCTCGAGCGGAATGGTAAATGGAGGGAGACTGAGAAAAGAGTTAAAAGGAGTGAGTATACTTCCTGTTCAAGCATAGTTTCAGCCTCAAGTGTCAGGCCAACAACTCACTGAACAGTTCAAATATGGTTGGGTGGCTTCTACACAACTTTCTCTCCGTCAATTGGTGCTTTTAGCGCTGCATCGCTTCTTTGCTTTATGAAACTTGTCACGGAACCCCTTCCACTTTTTCCAATAAGTTATTTGATCAGAGTTCATAAAAACTGCAATCTCTCTCTACGCACTTGTCATGAACATGCAGTCTTTGTGGAGTTTGTGCTGATGATCATATATATGAAATTATACTTCTGCACAATCTCTGAGAGACCGGTTTCAAAGTTATCCATTTTAATGACAGTAACCTAGGTAACAACTCCTCAGCTCACCCACGCAATTGTACATAAAAAAACACATCAACGTTCTTCGACCAGCTGAGTTCTCCTAGGTGAAGAATTTCTAAATGTGTACGGACAGGAGAAATATCACCAAACTAACACATTGGCAGAACATAACCATCACTGTATTTCGTCATAATTTCTTGGCAAATTAAGAGAAAACTTTTGTCCAATATCTATAAATTACCCTTTAAGAATACTGTTCCATCATTAATGGGTAATTATGCAGTACAATATGAGTAGAACTACATTAACACAATTAACTAATCAGTAAGTAATTATGAACTGATGACTGTGGTAGTTCACTATTAGCTAATCAATAATTATTCAATTGATATGCCTGAGAACTAAAAGATAACGGAGGCTATTTTTGAACATTAACTCAAAATACAGTGTCTAAAATGGTAACAATTACATTTTTCAAGTCAAAATTATACTGCATGATTGTGCCACTTCAACAGGACATATGAACAGGACTTAATCTGATACATTTATGAACACAACATGCCTCTAAATCACTGCCTGGTGAAATCTACTAGACTCATGTCTGGAATTTATTTAAAGGTCAAAAGACAAATAAGGATGTCAGCGATCTTACAAAGGAAAAGTATTTTAAAAATCTATTTTAAATGTGTGCGCAAATTATTAGACATGTAACATGAATTCATGATGGTTTCTTTTTTGTTTGTTTTTCCTTTTACATCATATTTGTAATGTAACACACTTTACAATGTGATTTAATGATTGTAAAAATTTAGAACCATTAAAAAACCTTCCCTAGCATGAATACACAAGTGTACTTAAACATGGCATGTTTTGCAATCTCTATTCTGAAGTATTTCTAAAACACTATAGTAACCCTTAAACAGGCAATGTGGACCACAAGATACATACTCTTTAGTTTCTTATAGTGGGTGAGGAACTCTTTTCTCATACCCCTTATATCATGTATCATAGTTGGGTCTGTTTTGAGTATGTGGGTCACATGACTTTTCAAATTGTCTGTGATTGTTAAGTCTGTCCTAAAAACAACATGGTGCAGGACATCCTGACTTTGTGATAATCAATTATATATTAATCTTTTCTTCAGTAAAAAATAAAACTGTTAATATTAATTGTGAACATTGGCTTAAGATGTGGAAGAAAATTAAGAAATATATTGTTCATGCTGTTATTTAGCACATTTTGAAGTGTGTGTATCCCTGAGATACGTTGCCAGATTGAGGAAAGCATAAGGGTTACTCCACAATATTGCACATACACATTTATTACAATTACACATGTCATACATGCAACCTTAAAGCTAAACTTTTAAGTTCTCTCGTTCTCTCGTTCTCTCTCTCTCTCTCTCTCTCTCGGGTTAAGTGGATTAACAATTAAGGGCAGAAGTACACAGACAGGTGGAATTAGCATCGAAGCATCATTGTTTTCCAATGAAGGCTTTTGTAGATCAGCACACTCGTCTGTAGTCACTTTAGTTTTACATTTATGCTATTTTATGCTGTAATCTAATGCTTTTAAAGCTGATTTTGAAATTACTGTTTACACTGTGCATTTAACTTGTGGAAGACCACCAGCACTCGTTTACAGCACACAGCCTGTGTAGGCAGCAACTGTGAGCACCAGCCTTTCAAAGCATTAAAACCTGCTCTAGGTTTGACAAAATATATTGTGAAGCAGTGAGCAGAGGTGAGGTAACCTTTCAGACTTGCATTTTGAAGGCCATTTTTTTTTCAAATCTAAAGACCAAAATCCACAAAACTTGGTACAGACTTTCAGACTGTTCTGACTTTGTGTGCTATGACTTTTCTATCTGATTGGACTTTTTCACGTGGCGAGTGATAACAAAATCTCATAGATTTCCATTTTTAAAAGCAATTATATTTTTATATATTATTATATTATATATCCTCACTATGCAACATTTTTCACAAGTGCCTAAAACTTTGGCACAATACTGTGAATGTGTATTATACAGTGAAGAAAACAATAGGTTACTCGCGTAACCCCAGTTCTCTGAAACATCGAGTGGAAGATCCACCTATGGGAAGAGCCTGACCTCTGCAGAAGCATCCAATTGCATGGCTAGACAGACAGAAACACGTGACCTATGCTCGGTAAGGATCCACCCCCTTACCTAAGAGCACATAACGACCTGCACACGCTGCTACTCCTCAGTAAGTATATTCGCTTCTCGTGCAGCAAGTGGGGCAAGCTTGGTGGATCTCTCCACTCTATGTTTCAGAGAACCAGGGTTACGTGAGTAACCTATTGTTCTCTTTCATCATCTCGTGTTTGAGATCCAACTATGGGAGACACTGACAGCTCCCCGATTGCACAATACACTCACAGTGAGGTCCTGCAAGCCAGTTAAGGGAACGGTCACCCCAAAGAGGCGGTGCTTGACATGTCCCATAAATCACACACATGGAAACCCTGAAGCACACAAGTGAGAACTGTGTACAGGTAGAGCATAAATAACATGTTAGTAGCACAAACATAAAAATCAGCCCAGCAGCATACAGACAACACACAGGCAGGAATGTTAATGCATGCTTGGTGACATGAATGTGCACAGCCAACCAGCCCATAACCCCTTTTTCTTACTTATATATATACACACATACATACATACATACGGCTGACATAAAGCCTCCAGCACCATAGAGAGGTCCCACTCAGGAACAGTTCTCCTAGTAACTGGGAGAGAACGGCGGGCACCCTTCATAAATCTACGGATGAGGGGGTGCTGCCCTGCTGTTGAGCTGACACACCCAAAATGACATGTGGCAATAGCTGCCAGGTAGACCTTAAATAGTGGAAAAAAGACCTGCCTTTGTTCATAAGGTCTTGTAAAAAACACAAAATATCAGAGACTGAACACTGATATGATGTTGAACTACTCCCATCGCACCACCCTTCAAACACTTGCCACATACAGTCATATAGGGACCTTGTGGAGGAGGCCCTAGAGCTTAAATTTGTCCTCTCACAGGCAAAGCACAAAAGAGCCACCCTGTCCGGGTGTGGGTGATATATCTCACCGTTCGCCAGAGACAACAGGTCTGTGAGTAGAGGGAGGGGCCACGGTTGGGCATGCAGAAGAGGAATTATCTCTGCCAGCCATGGTGCTTTGGGCCACCTGGGTGCTATCAAAATGAGGGACAGGCCCTGCTCTCTCACCCTGGCCAGTGTAGGTATTAACAGGCACAGGGGAGGAAATGCATAAAACAGCACTTTGGGCCACGGGTGGGCTAGTGCGTCCACGCCGAGGGGCGCATCCTCGTCCTTTAGCGAGAAGAACATAGGACAATGGGAGTTTACGCACAAGGCGAAGAGATCTGCGGTCGCCTGTCTGAATCTTTCCCACAACATGCCCACTATCTGGGGGGTGGAGGCGCCAGTCTCTGTAGAGCGGGTTCCCCCTCTACAGAAGGTCCGCGCCCCTGTTGAAAATGCCTGGAATTGGCATGAAGCTTGAGCGAGTGCATGCCGCCCTGGCGATTGATATGTGCCACTGCTGTGGTATTGTCGCAGCGAACGAGCACATGATGCCCCTGCAAGTGGGGCAGAAAATTATTCAGAGCTTTCCATACGGTCATGAGCACCAAATAATTTATGTGGGCATGAACCGTTCACCGTCCTGCCATCCTGAGTGGCTCCCCACCCTGTTAAGTCTGTCTGTCGTTACCACTTTTCACAACATAACAGCCCTGAAAGGGGTCCCATGTTCGTACATGTCTGTGCTCCTCCAGTTGGCGCAAGGGTTGTGCATGAGCACGTAACTGTAACAGAGCAACAGAGGTCGCACAATGGACTGAAGTGGAGGGATAAAACCCACTTCATGAATGCCCTCATTCGCAGAAGGCCCAAAGGCAAACCTGAATAGCTGATGAAATAAAACCCTGTAATCTAAGACATGCACGATATGGCACTTTCATCCCCTCCTTGAATTGTGATAGACAATTAATTAGAGAACGAACGCATTCTTGTGAAAGGCGCACGCGCATGGAGATTGAATTCAGCTCCAGACCCAGGAATATAACACTCAGGTGTAAAATTGCTCTTGTTCACATTCACTCTGAACCAGAGTGATGTGATGTGCGTGAGCACACGGCGAGTGTCTTGCACCACTTTCTCCTTGGAATTGGCTATGATTAATCAATCGTCTATGCATGTTAGGATCCTTAGACCCGTTATTCTCAGCGGCGCCAAGCCCACCTCCGCACATAGACAGAACACCCTCGGACTCAGCGAGAGACCGAAAGGGAGTACTGTGAATTTGTAGCATATGCCCTGATAGGCAAAACAAAGAAATTTCCTGTGCAGGGTGTAGATGCTGATGTGGAAAAAAGCATCTTTCAGATCGACTGATGTGAACCACTCGTTCTGCTGAATTGAGCATGCGAGTGTGCCGTGTGTTAACATTCTGAAATTGTATTTCCTCAAATGTTTAACACTCCGAGATCCATAATAGGACTGAGAGCGCCGTCCTTATTTGGAACTAGGAAATAACAGGAGTAAAACCCCTGATTGCATTGATCTAGGGGTACTACGTGAATCACCCCCTTCGCGAGGGGAGGGAGGAGATTTCTTCTTTCAGAACGTGAGCAGCGCTCTTCTCGGTGTAAGAAAAGATAATGCCGCAGAAAGGCAGGGGATTCCTGGCAAACTGGAGTCTGTACCAGTTCATTATGCCTGCCAAGCTGTTGTGTGACTCGCAAGTGACCCCACATGAGCCGGGGAAGCACATAACTGCGTTTATGCCCGATTTGCTCATTTGAAATGCAATGGCGCCATCTAGTGGACAAACTCGTGGCAACATAAGGTGTTGCAGAGAGATGTTTTCTCTCTGTAAAGGATTCATTAGATTTTTGGTGTTTTGTGAAACACTGGTGGCCTTTATTGAATGCGTGGGAGAGATGTAATGGGGCTGTGTGGTGACACTGCTCTCATACTTTTTCCACCGTAAACACTTCCAGCATGGGGAGGTTCCCCAACATGAGCTGGATGGGAACACACATTGTTCTGAACTGAACACACAGGGTGGGCACCCACTGGGGGGGGGTCTGACCCCACCGAATGAAAACCCTTTTTTTGTGAACTAGGAGGGTAGGATAAGAGGCCGTGGGGCTGGTGGCCCGAGAACGTGGACTCAAAGCCCCTTGAGGCCATGCATCAGGCCGGCCATTTACGTTTAGAGTCGGAGGGGGTATAGTTGGGGGGGTTTCTTGGCCGCACCCATGGCCAAAGACATTCTACCCCAGGGCTTAGCGGAGGGTGGATTACTCTGCTGAGGCGGTGGTTTATTGCATGGCTTTGCCTTACCAGGGTACTAGAAAGGTTGCCCCGAGGCAGGGGGGTTGGGTGGTTGCGTGGGGGGGCGCCTGCCGCGGTGCCGCTTTACTAGGAAGGCATAATTTAAGCGCTTCGACCTCCTTTTTCTTATCGTCGCAATGCTGTTGCATTAAAGCGACGGCAGGGCCAAAGAGAGCCTGGCCAGGCTCTACAGGGGCACCCGCAATGTGGGGGTCCCTTTCTGTAGTTGCTGCCATGTCGACCAGGAGTTCAGCCTGGTATGAAGAGGGAGGAGACGTTGAGGGCCCTGACAGCCAAGGCCGAGGTTTTCAAAGAGTCCTGGTGTATGGAGGCAGAAAATCGGTCAACTTTATTGGGGAGAACAGGCTTGGGGGGGGGCAAGTAGGCCACCTTTAGAGGGATTAAGGTGTCTGGCAATAGAGGGCTCGATGGCGTGGGGGGGGGTCACCCAAGCCAACGGCCGTCATATCCTTCACTTCGAGGCCCGCAAGAACGTGATTGAGGTCGAGTGGGTCCCACCAAAAATACTTCATATGCTTCATATGCTTAGCACATGCAGGGAGGACGGGGAGAAGTTGTTTTCTCAGGCCGGGAGGGGGTTCCAGGAGTTTCCCGACGTACACGTCCCTCTCTTGGTCAGTGGCACTTTAAAGGGCTGGTCATTCGATATTGAGGCGAGTGGCCGCTCGCTCACAAACCTCGATGAGGACGGACTGGGGGAGGGCCATGGGGCATTAGCCTGGGGAGTCATGGAAGACGGAATGGCCTCCTCATCCTCTGAATCCTCGAGAAGGCCCACATAGTTTTCATCACCAGAACCAGCTGGCTCATTGGCAAACGAGGGGTCCCTGAGAGAATGACCTCAGGGAACACCAATCAGTTGGAGATTTATTATGAGGGCTTGTTTAAAGGCCCGTCAATTTACACCTATATCAGACGTCTCAGGTGTGTTGTGTCATAAACATAAAATGTTTAGGTCACTGTGTCAAGTTCAATATAGTTTAATACTAATCTTTAAACACATCTTGAGATATATATACACAATCACCTAAAGGATTATTAGGAACACCTGTTCAATTTCTCATTAATGCAATTATCTAATCAACCAATCACATGGCAGTTGCTTCAATGCATTTAGGGGTGTGATCCTGGTCAAGACAATCTCCTGAACTCCAAACTGAATGTCAGAATGGGAAAGAAAGGTGATTTAAGCAATTTTGAGCGTGGCATGTTTGTTGGTGCCTGACGGGTATTTCACAATCTGCTCAGTTACTGGGATTTTCACGCACAACCATTTCTAGGGTTTACAAAGAATGGTGTGAAAAGGGAAAAACATCCAGTATGCGGCAGTCCTGTGGGCGAAAATGCCTTGTTGATGCTAGAGGTCAGAGGAGAATGGGCTGACTGATTCAAGCTGATAGAAGAGCAACTTTGCCTGAAATAACCACTCGTTACAACCGAGGTATGCAGCAAAACATTTGTGAAGCCACAACATGCACAACCTTGAGGCGGATGGGCTACAACAGCAGAAGACCCCACTGGGTACCACTCATCTCCACTACAAGTAGGAAAAAGAGGCTACAATTTGCAAGAGCTCACCAAAATTGGACAGTTGAAGACTGGAAAAATGTTGCCTGGTCTGATGAGTCTCGATTTATGTTGAGACATTCAGATGGTAGAGTCAGAATTTGGCGTAAACAGAATGAGAACATGGATCCATCATGCCTTGTTACCACTGTGCAGGCTGGTGGTGGTGGTGTAATGGTGTGGGGGATGTTTTCTTGGCACACTTTAGGCCCCTTAGTGCCAATTGGGCATCGTTTAAATGCCACGGCCTACCTGAGCATTGTTTCTGACCATGTCCATCCCTTTATGGCCACCATGTACCCATCCTCTGATGGCTACTTCCAGCAGGATAATGCACCATGTCACAAATCTCGAATCATTTCAAATTGGTTTCTTGAACATGACAATGAGTTCACTGTACTAAACTGGCCCCCACAGTCACCAGATCTCAACCCAATAGAGCATCTTTGGGATGTGGTGGAACGGGAGCTTCGTGCCCTGGATGTGCATCCCACAAATCTCCATCAACTGCAAGATGCTATCCTATCAATATGGGCCAACATTTCTAAAGAATGCTTTCAGCACCTTGTTGAATCAATGCCACGTAGAATTAAGGCAGTTCTGAAGGCGAAAGGGGGTCAAACACAGTATTAGTATGGTGTTCCTAATAATCCTTTAGGTGAGTTTATATACACATACACACACACACACACACACACACACACACACACACACACACACACACTGTATATATAAATATATATTCACAGATTTATGTTTGATTTCAGGATCAATGAACCAAAATGTCACAAAAGGAAGTTGGTCACTCTACTTATCAGTCATTTAGCTCTTTACTTTCTAAGTGGACAGTTATTGTCCAGAATAAGCTGCGAAAAGAGTCGTGCTATTGTGGCATAATTAGACTAGGGCCAAACATACCAAGTATACTTTTTCCAGGTAAAAGAAACCAACTTGATAGTGTAGTAGAAAGAAAAAATTATGTATGCTCATGTTTGCGTAAGTCTTGCACATGTACTAAAAAATGTCCATGCCATTATATGCAAGCTACTGGTCCACTCAAATATTTTTCACAGAACAGGAAGCAGATTAAAACCACTGTGTGCCGACTTTCAACAGAAACATGATCTGACTTCTTCCATCTTTACAACCTTTCTTCTGTCTCTCACTCATGTCTCTTTCCGCACTCAACACTTCTCCAATATATCACCCTCTCACAGAACGTTGGAAAAGACATAGAGAGCGAGAGACTTGGAGAACAGGAGAATGGTACAATGGCTGTGTCTGTGCCTGTACGACCGCTGAGCTGAGGAGGGGTGTGTGGAGTGGAAGTTTGGATGTAGGGAGCCAAACGGAGTGGTGTGGAATGGTGAGAGCGCAAAGTGAAAATGAGAGAGAGCAGGAGTGATGAATAACCCCTCCTCTATCCATCTCTGCCAGGCTTGGACGCACAAGGACAGGCCTGTGCCTCAGAAGGGCGAGAAAACCAACACGACACACCTCGAACGCTCTGCATCAGAGCCCCTATTGTACAAAGCACTTTTCTCAGGATACCCTACACCCCCTGAAGCAGGACTAATGGATATTCCTGCTATCTTTTCCTCTCTTGGCCTACTCTTTTGGTCTCTGGAGACTTTACCTCTACCTGCTTTCTCAATGGCTCTCCCCTCATGACTACATCACAGATGACCTTTAAAAGGAAAAAGACCCTCCTGTCCACCCACACAGGCAAAATGGGTGTATACACGAGTGTGTACATGAGTATCAGTGTGTCAGTCAGTGTTGGGGAGTAACAAATAGCGATGCTATTAACTCGTGCATGAGAGCTGCTCAGTAATTTTCTAAATAGCGCAGCTCATGTAGTAACAAGCAGTCTCCAACTAGCAATGTAGCTTGACAAAATAACAAGCAGTCTCCAACTAGCAATGTAGCTTGACAAAATTTATTTAGTCATGTACACTCACCTAAAGGATTATTAGGAACACCATACTAATACTGTGTTTGACCCCTTTCGCCTTCAGAACTGCCTTAATTCTACGTGGCATTGATTCAACAAGGTGCTGAAAGCATTCTTTAGAAATGTTGGCCCATATTGATAGGATAGCATCTTGCAGTTGATGGAGATTTGTGGGATGCACATCCAGGGCACGAAGCTCCCGTTCCACCACATCCCAAAAAATGCTCTATTGGGTTGAGATCTGGTGACTGTGGGGGCCATTTTAGTACAGTGAACTCATTGTCATGTTCAAGAAACCAATTTGAAATGATTCGAGCTTTGTGTCATGGTGCATTATCCTGCTGGAAGTAGCCATCAGAGGATGGGTACATGGTGGCCGTAAAGGGATGGACATGGTCAGAAACAATGCTCAGGTAGGCCGTGGCATTTAAACGATGCCCAATTGGCACTAAGGGGCCTAAAGTGTGCCAAGAAAACATCCCCCACACCATTACACCACCACCACCAGCCTGCACAGTGGTAACAAGGCATGATGGATCCATGTTCTCATTCGGTTTACGCCAAATTCTGACTCTACCATCTGAATGTCTCAACAGAAATCGAGACTCATCAGACCAGGCAACATTTTTCCAGTCTTCAACTGTCCAATTTTGGTGAGCTCTTGCAAATTGTAGCCTCTTTTTCCTATTTGTAGTGGAGATGAGTGGTACCCGGTGGGGTCTTCTGCTGTTGTAGCCCATCCGCCTCAAGGTTGTGCGTGTTGTGGCTTCACAAATGCTTTGCTGCATACCTCGGTTGTAACGAGTGATTATTTCAGGCAAAGTTGCTCTTCTATCAGCTTGAATCAGTTGGCCCATTCTCCTCTGACCTCTAGCATCAACAAGGCATTTCCGCCCACAGGACTGCCGCATACTGGATGTTTTTCCCTTTTCACACCATTCTTTGTAAACCCTAGAAATGGTTGTGTGTGAAAATCCCAGTAACTGAGCAGATTGTGAAATACTTCTGGCACCTGCAACAACTACTCAAAATTGCTTAAATCACCTTTCTTTCCCATTCTGACATTCAGTTTGGAGTTCAGGAGATTGTCTTGACCAGGACCACACCCCTAAATGCATTGAAGCAACTGCCATGTGATTGGTTGATTAGATAATTGCATTAATGAGAAATTGAACAGGTGATCCTAATAATCCTTTAGGTGAGTGTATTGTGCACACACAGTCTTAGCCAACAGTAATCATACAAACTTTTCTAGAATGTTCTCGCTTTCTCTCTCAAGTAGTGTTGGGAAGACCAATTCTTTGGTCATCTTTTTTTGTAGCAAAATATTTAGTCAAATAAATATTTAAAATGCCATTTACTTTGAATAATTTACAGATGCAGCTTTAGAAAGCATGCGTTTTTTTCATGTGACCCACCACGCGTAAACGCAGCGTTGGTCAAGATGGCTTCTTATAATTTAAATACATTTGTTACAAATCTCACAATTTCCACCAGTTGGTACATGGGACACTAGAAAAACACCTCTGCTCCATCAAAAACCACACAACCCGATGAGTTCTGGGATCTTGTGAGTAATTGTTCGAGCGGGTGTAAGAGAGAACGACAGAAAAATCTCTATTTTGAGAGCACATTGTGCTTTCCATTAAGCAGTTCAGCCAAACCACACACATGGAGTCAAATATACAGTTTACACACTCGCACACACTTTTTCAACAAGCACTGCCACACAATTAAAAAACAATGTGTGTTAAAGCTATTGGTCCTGTTTGGGAAGCTATCTTGAGACTATAGCTTGCAGAGCTACACGATACATTATGTTCAACAAACACATATGACTTCCATGGAACACATAATGTGGTGTCAGTAGTGAAGTTTTGTATATGAACGAACCAGTTTTTAAGAGAACGAATTGTTCTCGCTCACCTCCATACACTGACTCACGTTTCTCGTTCACTGATGTCTCTCCCTTTCGAAGCCAATGAGCTTTGGTTTGAATCGTGAGACTGCTTTGGTGGCGATCTTAGCATTCGGGTATGGGCTGATTGTTCAACCCGCTGAACGAATTTGAGCCTGCTGAATGAATACGCCCCTTCACTGAACCAGATGAGTTGGTCGTTTGAGTCTGAATGAGAGGTGTCATTCATAAACAAACTAAATGTACTCATTTACTCGTTTGTGAATGAAATGAATGAATCACCAAGTCATCTCATTGGCTAACAGAGATCTCAAAGACTCGAGTGGCATGTCGTTTGTTCAGTTCAGCATGTGACTAAATCGCACTCAGCAAGTAGAAAAAGGGGTTTTGTCACTTGTGGAGAAACTAATTTAAAAGTGTCTCGTGCGTGAGCCAATGGCATTCAAGTGCTGGCTGTGAAGTAGCATGTCATTTGTTTGACACTGATCGAAGAAACACTTTCACTGAACTAGAGATATCAGTCCATTTGAGTCTGAACGAGACTTTGTTCGTGAACAATCTAAATGTACAAGTATACTCGTTTGCGAATAAAATGAATGAAACTAATCTTTTTTGTGAACGTAGATTTTACAAACGTAGACTTGTAGAAGGCATGTCTTTTGTTTAGTTCAGCAAACTTATTCAAAAAGAAAAGGGGCCGTATGAACTATGAACAAAAGTGAGTGATGAAAAATACGATCACACGGGAAGTCTGCATGTTATTTACGAGAGTTCCGGTACCCTAGGATAGGTCATATTATGCAGACTCTCCTAGCAGAAATTTTTGATTTAGCTTCAGTTTGTTTTCCTTCCCTTGTGGAATGACCGGAAGCACATTTTGTCAGCAGGGTGAGAAACCCGGGTTCAGGTCCACGTTGTAACCAGGAAGTAATCATGTTCGCATAATCAGTGAGGAGCACGATTCAGAGATTACATTTTTTCCACTAACATTACATTTTTAGATTTGTCGTTTGGGTAGGAGGGTGCAGTTTATAAAATATGCATTTCTATTAATTGCATTACAGTCTGTACAGCTGAAAACCACTCGCTTCACAACTAGCTTTTGGCGCCCTTGGGTTGAGTTCACACATTACCATATGTCCAACAACACTTACCACTTTGGCCACTGGGGGCAGTGTTTCATATTTCACTGATTTTAGCTAAAGAAAAGTCAACCTACTGTTTCAGATTTCACTGTGAGATCAGTCTGTATACAAAGACATATGGACGATATTGAAACTGAAAATAATTTTTAGACTATTTTTTTGTTTTTTGTAAAGCTTTATAAAAAGTTTCGCTCAGCCATTAACAATATAATGAATATGCTCTGCTGTCATTTGTGAGGAAATTGTTATGATGCTTAAACACACTGCTTAAGTAGTCTTAGTAGAATTGTAGACACACAAGTTTTACTGAAGGATAATTAGACCTGTACCGGTCATGAAGGACACTGCATCAGTGCAACTGATTATTCAAAATGCAGAAGACACCCATTTTCCATCATCTACTGGTGCATAATTTGAAGAAAAGGTCAATGAACAAATCAATGAACAAATCTGAACGAATCTTTTGGTGAATGTGTAACCGGTCCTGCTTGACCCTCCCCAAGCAGGATTCGAACTGCTGTCAGCTGAGGAGGAGGGCGTGCTAGCGAGGAGGCTAAAGGTTACAGTCCTTGGCGTCAGTCGCTAGTGCACTTCAAGGCCAGGGGAGTGAGGTTTACACATACCGCACAACTATCACCCGTTAAAAAAAACTTCACTGGGATGAATCAAAACCCCCATCACTAGATGTTAGGCAGAACGACAGCCTCAATCACCATTTACTTCAATCTCCTTATGTGTTCCAGGATTGGAACGACACAAGGGTAATTATATGATAATAGAATTTTCACTTTTGGGTGATCTATCCCTTTCAGTGCTGTAGAAAACAGAACAAACCAATCTAAGTGCTCCCTGAAGAAGACAGAGAGGAAGTTGGATGAATGATTCTAGTTTGTGCATGAAAAATGAGGAGAGAGGTTGAACCAATCCTAAAATTCCTGTAGAATTATGTGAGGGAATGACTCTGACCCTCTCCAGGCACCAGAGTTCCTCTTCAATTCTAACAAACATCTCAATTATATCAAAGCCCACTGCAACAGACCATCATCACAGTGGAACATTAAACAGTCAGGATTCCTCTGGGTCTACTAGTAATGAACAAGCAGACAGATTTGTGTATGGATGCCTGTGTTTGTGTCCAGTCTGGCTGACCAGAGACATGGTAATAAATCAATCCTCTGCTACACCTCATTGGCTGCTTCCTTGTTCCTGCTTTCAGCATCATTTAATCCAGAACTTTCCCTTTTACATCTAATCCATTATTTAGCATGGCTAACGCCAGCCTTTCTTCCCTCCTCTCCAAGAAAAAACAGGAAAATATAGTTGGTAAAGACAAACTTTTAATGTTGCATTGACAGTTGTGCCTGAAAAGTAAAAAAAAAAAAGTCAATAATAAAAAGTAAAATGGTAGACGAAAGTTTAGAGGTTTTTGTGTTGTATGCTACAGCAAAACTGTGGCTCGATCAAATTGAAAAGATAATGGCTACACCAAGTCAGTACGGCCTGAAGGTCTAGGAGGAATTACTAAGAAATGTTAGAGGGGATGTCCCTCCAGCCTTCTTAAAGGGATAGTTCACCCAAAAAATGAAAATCACACAGACTTTTGACCCCAACTGTATGTATTCATTGGCAGTAGTTTCTAACATAGTCCAGTCCTTAGTGTCACTTTAGTTATTGTATTGCCTGCTTTCAGGCATCCCAAGAGCTTAATTTGGAAGCATAAAAATCTTTAAAAGGACTGACCATTTCTGACAGGGGAATTGGGATGTTATTGTGTTTAATAAGCTGTGTCATGAATGTATGTTTATTCAACATCCACAGCACTGATAATATGACTGGAATGTCTTCAGCCATCAAAAGGTCCTGCCTGTTTTTTCCTGTTCTGACATCAACCTAGATACTTCTGTTGGATTGAGCACATTTCGAAATAGGTTAACAATCTTCCAATAACTTTCCCAGAAACTTTATTTGCTCCATTTTAGCTTTTGGAGCTGGATCTGGAATTCTCTCATTAATAGCCAATTCTTCCTCTTCATTTTTTTCTTTGGCATGAGGATAGCATTATCTGGTTAGCAGAGCATCACTAATCCATGACACTTTCCACAAATAGAGTACAATTGAGGAGTGGGGGGATTTTGCAAACCTTTTTAAGTAACTAATTGTAAATACCTCAAACTAAGGCCGGGCGATTAATCAAATTTATTTTGAATTATGATTTTGGCGTCCAACGATTATGAAAACAAGATAATCGTGATAAAACCATTATTGTGCCGTATTCCATTTCACAATGAAAAACACCAGCTTTATATCTTTAAAGCATCCTCTATGTATATAAATAATAAGGAAGTGGGTTATGAAAATAAACTCAGAAACCTATATTTCTCTGTGAGGTCAACACTGCGTCTATGAGTTGCGTGAAGTGACCGGGGAAGAGACTGAATCTTCTCCCGGCTGATGAAAGTAATCCAAGGCACGTCATTTTATAATTCGCTAGCGATCTAGTAACAGCTGCGCCCTGTTTGTTTGACAATTTGATTGATTTACTAGTCTTATATAGTCTAATATATAGACTTTATTGTACATGGTAGATCTTGCTGCAATAACATGATGATAAAGTAGATCTCATTCCATAGAACTGTGAGCACCCCTGCTGTAAATGATGGTGATGGAGACTTTCCTTTATTTGACTACAATATGAAACAAAATAATTATCATATGGCAATAGCCTCCCCCCTAACCGGTGCAGTTTACATGTCAAGTTCAAGGAAATCTACTGCTCATTTCTCTTTTTTTACGTTTAATAAATGCATGATGTAAAAGTCAATGAGAAATCATATTAAATAATCAAATAATCATCTCAATATTGACCAAAATAATCATGACTGAGTTTATTTTAGAGTAAATTCTAGAGACTGTTGTGTGCGAAAATCCCACGAGATCAGCAGTTACAGAAATACACAAACCAGCCCTTCTGGCACAAACAATCATCCATGGGATTATCTAATCAGCCAATCAAGTGGCAGCAGTGCAGTGCATAATATAATGCAGATATGGGTCAGGAGCTTCAGTTAATGTTCACATCATCAATTAGAATGGAGAAAAAAATTGTATCTCCATGATTTGGACTGTGGCATGATTGTTGGTGCCAGACGGGCTGATTTGAATATTTCTGTAACTGATGATCTCCTGGGATTTCCACACACAGCAGTTTCTAGAATTTACTGAAGGTTAAGAAAAAAATTATCAGATTTTATGCCATATTTTTTACCCTATTTGTGAAAAGTGCCCTATATGTAACTGTCATACATAACGAAGAACATGTTGATAGTGTTAATGAAGTCAAGGCTAAAAAGAGCTACAAGAAATGACAAACACATTGTTTCTTCCAGACTCTCAACGATGTTCCAGATTAACCGTCTCCAGGTTGTGAATCCATGCTTGATGAGGTGACCTTTTCAAAGTTTATATACTCACCGCCCCCTATGAAAATATTGGAGACTCCAGTCTTTTATTGTGGCACTTTAGAATGTTATTTATGGATGGAAATCAATCTCATTTCCTGAGAGAACAAACTTTTGGAGTCCGAGCTCATTGTAAAGATGCATCGCGGCAAAATTGTGCCACTGAAAACCTGCTTTTCCCATGAAGTCATATACAGGCAGAGACTAAAGGGATTTATGAGCCATATTTCAGGAGTAAAACAGCAATCCTGTTCCGTGAGAGGACTCAATGTTCCATGCATTATGAACAAGAACACACATGGAAGCTCCTCAGATGCATTAGGCAGAACTAACTTCAATGTTCCACTGCAGATCCCAACAACATTGAGACTTACCAGTTTTTATCTCACCAAGTTCACTTGCTTGTTTTTGTCAATATGTCCACTACTGATGCAAATAGTGTTTTGTTGCTTTTAGTCCATGTCTGTTAGATTTGAGGGCATTTACACTAAATAATGTCTAAATTGTGACAGAATTATATATATTTTTTATTATTCCTTTAATGATTCAGAGCTATTATTTGTTCTTCTTCAGAGAGTAACCCTACCTGAGAGAGGGGTCTGGACAGTCTGTAGCTCTGTATGTTTTTCTCTTCTGAGGACCAGGAATGGAACTGCAGGCTAAAAAAAAAAAAAAAAGATAGAAAGAAATAGTTAAGTGCAGTGTTGTGAAAACTCTTCTTTTTTTTTTTTTTTACTCCTTCCTGATTTCCTCTGTTTTTGTGTATTTTTTTTCATACTAAATTGTTTTAGATCTTAGAACGAGATTACATAAAACAAAAGGCACCTTCAGTAAACATAAAATACAGTTTTTAATATATTTTTATTAATCGAAGCAAAAAAGTTATCCAACACCTATCACCGTGTGGAAAAACTAACTGCCCCCTTAAACTTAATAGCTGGTTGAGCCACCTTTAGCAGCAACAACTAACCAAACGCTTCCGATAACTGGATATCAGTCTTTTACAACGCTGTGGTGGAATTTTGGCCCACTCTTCTTTGCATAACTGCTTTAGTTCAGGCACATTTTAGGGTTTTCAAGCATGAACTGCCCATTTAAGGTCATGCCATAGCATATCAGTTGGGTTTAAGTCAGGACTTTGACTAGGCCAGTCCAAAACTTTATTTAGCTTATATTGAGCCATTTCAGAGGTGGACTTACTCCTATGCTTTGGATCATTGTCTTGCTGTATAATCCAGATGTGTTTGAGCTCCAACTCATGGACAGATGACCGGACGTGCTCCTTTGGGATTTTATGGTAGAGAGCAGAATTCATGTTTCCCTCAATTATTGCAAGTCACCCTGGACCTGAAGCAGCAAAGCATCCCCACACCATCACGTGTAATAAGACCCCTGTCTTCCAAACATTCAATTTTCGACTCATCAGTCCACAGAACATTCTACCAAAAGGTCTGAGGATCATCAAGGTGTGTCTTGGTAAAATTCAGACGAGCCTTACTGTTCTTATGGGTTAGCAGTGGTTTTCGCCTCGCCGCTCTTCCATGGATGGCATTTTTGGCCAGTGTTGTTCTGATAGTGGAGTCATGAACAGTGGCATTTACTGATGTGAGAGAGGGCTACAGTAATTTGGATGCTGTTCTTGGCTTTTTTTAACTTCCTGGATGAGTCATTGCTGTGCTCATGGAGGAATTTTGGAATGTTGGCCACTTCTAGGAAGATTCACTACTGTGCCAATTTGTATCTATTGGCTCTCACCGTGGTTCTTTGGAGTCCCAAAGCCTTTGAAATAGCTTTGTGACCCTTCCCAAACTGATGTATTTTAATCACCTATTTCCTCATCATTTATGGAATTTCTTTCAACCTTGGCATAGTGTGCTACTGGGTGTGACCCAGTAATGAACATTAGAAATAGTTAAGCTATTAGCTTAGCTACATTTCTGAGTAGCGTGACGGTAGATTTGCTAGTTTTTAAATCAAGTAGCTTTTCAGTAGCGAAGCAAGGTAGTGACAGTGTTGACAAAAGCTACACTGCTACATCATGCCTTGTATTTGGGGTTTAATAAATGGCCGTTTTGAATCAGAACAAAGATGTCCCATCACAAATGAATCACTCATTTGAGTTGTTCTTCAAAATTAATTGGTCACACATGATAGGAATGCGGTCTGAATTGGTTCGCAATTCAATCTGAATGACTCAGAAAGCTTGCGCTAGCGCTGCTGAATCATTTGGCGTGTGCTCTCACTTGTCAACAAGCTCACAGAATATTTTATAACATAGCAAGTAAAGTTGAATCCAGGGTGTGCTGAGTGACTCCAGTCAGGCTTCCTAAGCATCCAACTGACCCAGTTCCTAGGGTGGGTTGAATCAAGTTGGGTTAACCTCCTTGTGGCCGCTATAATGTGGTTCTCGCTGTCGGTGGAGCATGTGGCGAGATTTGCATGGATACCACGAAGAACAGTGTGAGGCCTCCACATGCGCTAGGTCTCCGTGGTAACGCTCTCAAGAAGCCACGAGATAAGAAGCGCGGACTGACTGTCTCAAACGCTGAGGCAACTGAGATTCATCCTCAGCCACCCGGATTGAGGTAAGTCACTACATCACCAAGAGGACCTAGAGCGCATTGGGAACTGGGCATACCAAATTGGGGAGAAAACAGGTGAAAAAAAAAAAAAACAAAACACAGCAAATAAAGATAATGCTGTTTGCAGTGTACAAGGTAACTTTTTTTGCTTCAAAAATAACATTATCATTTAAAAACTGTATTTTGTTTACACCCAGATTGCCTTTGTATTGTGTAATTTTTTAAACATTTTTGTATGAGCTATACAAAAAACAAGAAGAAATCAGGATGGGGCAAATACTGTTTCACAGCACTGTACCCTACAAAGAGCACAAGGCATTTCTGCACTGATGTGTTTTGAATTTTGAAAAAGTTAAAGCAAACTACAGCTGACATGAAATGGTCTGCAGTTACATGAAGATCAAAATGCAAGTCCTTTTTTTCCTCTAAATCTCCACTTTCACATCTGAAAGTCAAATGTGGTGCCTGTTTAGTTTCAGTAAAAAAGTTAGAGTTGGAGTAAAAAGGACAAAAAAAAATATTGTTCTTTCTCACCCACACCTATTATATCGCTTCTGAAGATATGGATTTAAACAATGGAAACATGTGGATTACTTTTCTGTTTCATTTATGTGAATTTTGGAGCTACAAATTTCTGACTACCTTTCACTTGCATTGTATGGACTTGAAGAGCTAATTTTATTTAATTTTATGAAGAGATATTTTTATAAAATTCTTTGTTTGTGTTCTGAAGAAAGTCGTACACATCTGGAATGGCATGAAGGTGAGTAAATGTGAGAATTTTCATTTTTGGGTTAACTATCCCTTTAATCCTAATTTAAAACATAGATCTTAATAGACAACATTATAAATAACATTCAAAACTTGTTTTTTTAACCATGCCATCCATACTGAAGCAACAACTTAAGAATGTAGTCCTAATCCCTTTACTAAATCTGATCAAACCAGCTTCATCAGCGCTGACATCTGGAATGTGCCGCAAACCCTTAGAGGTCAGACCACTACAGCTCTAATGCTGCAGTGAACAGGTAAGGAGGGGTTCATATGTGCATGTAAGAATGGGAGGGCTTAAGGGCACAGACAAGTGAACATTTCATCTGTATTGAAACACTGAACTATGACCTATTCCCTCTGGATAAACCCTTAACAGATTCCTCTAAAAGGCAAACATGGTGCAGCTCCACCGTTACAGAAGAAAATCTTCACAAACTAACCCTGTGAACCTCTGAAGGACTTATGAGGAACCTTAACTTGTATCCTGTAGAATAATTTTAAAACATTTTCATAAAGTTTCTTCATCAGTTGCCATTTCCAACTGCACCATCTTCAACTTTTTGTAGTCCATGTTATAGGATGTCACAGATAAACAAGATTTCATCCCCATTGAGATCTGTACCTCTCATGGAGTTTTTTGCAGGGGTGTAATGTTATTTTCAGTCATTCAGTCTAGAAAATAAGGTTGAATCTTTATTTTACTAATGTTTATTAACAAGAGTTACTGTATTTTCAAATGTTTGTGCCAGTGAGCTTTTTAACATGGACATCAGAAAGCCATTTAATGAAAGAAAGCTGCTTAAGATACGAAATCAGCATTTGCATTTACATGCTCTGTGTTAGCAGTTTACTCATTCCCAACATATACAGTGTGGCCTGGTCAGTAAGTCACTCTCTCACAGCATGTCATTTCCTAGTGACGCTTGGGTAAACAAAGAGCATGGCATCACAGAAAAACTTTGCTCTTTTTGTTCTCCGTTGCCTTACTTTATTTCAAAATATTATACCGTTTGTTTTTGTAACATTTTAATCAGGCTTGACGCCGCATTGTGCTACGATAGTTGTTTTCCTCTTACTAAAAACTGCCGAGGATTCCCCCAGAACATTTTAGTTTAAACGCGGATGCATGGGACAGTAATCAATATTTTAAATTGGTGAGTTCTAGTTCATTGTGTGCATAGGTGTGTGGAATTTTCCCTTTCCTACAGTATTTCCCAGAAAAGTTTAATTTGTGCAATTTGACTTATTCACATGACGCAGCAATACATCCGGTGGCATTAGTTTAGTTGGTCTTTTCCACACACGTACATCATTTATAAACCTGAATAAATGCTGCGCATGCATTTACGTGACCACATAAGCCGTTTTCTCTGGGAGAAATCTTTGTGTGTTAAACCGATTACTTTTAATCCCTTAAAGGGATAGTTCAACCAAAAATGAAAATTCTCCCATCATTTACTCACTCTCATGTCATCCCAGATGAGTATGTCTTACTTTCTTCTGCTGAACACAAAGGAATATTTTTAGAAGAATATCGATGTAGGTCCTTACAATGCAAGTGAAATGTGATCAGACCTTTGTAGCTCCAGAAATCACATAAAGGAAACATAGTAGTCCATATGACTCAAGTGGTTAAATCTATATCTTCTGAAGCAGTATAATAGGTGTGGGTGAGCAACAGATCAATATTTAAGTCATTAATTAACCTAAATCTCCACTTTCATTTTTGCATCTGAAAGTGAAAGTTAATATGTAGATTTTGCGTGAAAAAGGACTTTAATATTGTTTTGTTTCTTATCCACACCTAACATATTGCTTCTGAAGATATAGATTTAACCACTGGAGTCATATGGACTACTATGTTTCCTTTATGAGGTTTTTGGAGCAACAAAAAGTCTGATCACATTTCACTTGCACTGTATGGACCAACAGAGCTGAGATATTCTTCTAAAAATCTTCTTTGTGTTCTGCAGAAGAAAGAAAGTCATACACATCTGGGATGGAATGAGTGTGAGTAAATGATGAGGGTATTTTCATCTTTGGGTGAACTATCCTTTTAAGCGCCGTATGAAAATTGGTGTCCACATTTACATGATTCATATTGCATTTTCAGTTACCTTAATTGCATGTAAATGGGGAATTTAAAGTTGATGTGTTACTATTCAGGTAACTAGCTACAAAACATGGAATGTTTATTTAACTTGATCATCAAGATTCACTTCAAAAAGTTGCTGTGTTATGACTGGTTGACCAGAAAGGTATGACCACAATAGGCAGTGTACGAGAAGATAGCGCCCCTTGCGGCAATGCTGAGAATGCATCGTTTACTTGTGTTGTGTTACGAATAGCATTCTAACATTTCGAAAAACAACGCTACGTAAAATCAAACTTGCATTGCTGAAAGTGTTTGCATTCACATACTTGTGTAAAGAGGACATAACATGATTCAAATCAGCGATGCCGAATTAGTTTAAATCTATTAAGTAAAGCATCAGCTTCAGAGATGCGCTTCCATCAAGTGTTACAACGCATCTCTCACACTTCAAACTATTTTAACTTTTACCCCGTTGGCACTGATATTTCAAAGCAACAGCCAATGATAATCAGGCAGTTAAGAAGCCTTCTCATTTTTGGCCGATGACATAAAATCAAGACAAGATGTTCTTTGCAGTGCTTCGCATGTGGCAAACAAAGCAGCACTTGATGTTAGTGCTGAGTGATTTGTTGATTCCCCAACGCAAGTCATGTGGAAGCCCCTTAAGATCCATGTCAAAAAAAAACATGGCGATAAAAGTGCGTTTAAACACTCTAAACATTTATGTTTTCAGTAATTATGGTTGGAGTGAGGGAAGTTATTTTGTAACTGGTGAATCTGTGCAGTTGTACCTCTTGTTGGTGGGTGTGATCCTGCCTCCTTTGCGCTCTGGGCTGGATGGTGGTTCTGGTGAATATGGCCCAGGGGAAAGAGAGGCTGGGCTGGAGATGGTGTACTCTCTGTAGTTTTGGTTCTCATCTCGACTCACCTGAATGGCCTCCTGTGCAACCAGAGGCAAAGCCACATCAATAGCAGTTCTTTGAGTCTCAAGGCTAGTTTAACCCAAAGTGCTGAGAGCCCAAATATTTTTCACAATTGGAAAGTTTTGCTCAAAGAAACCTTGCATCTAAAAGTTAAGTCTTGGCAGAACAACACGTAAGTGATCAAACATGGATATGCACCTTGGGTCTCTGGTCTTTTCTTGTGTAATGCAACAAAACCTGAAAAAATCCAATCAAGTGCAATACACTGAAAGCAGCCAAAATGTGTTTTAAAAAGATCTCACATGGTCAAAAGGAAGGACTAAGAGACCTTTGGGGTTCACAGACCTTCTGAATTACAGTATCTGTTACAACAGAGACCCATCGGCAGTACCTCTAGCGCATAAAAGGCAGGAACCTTGTCTGATTTATAACATTCTCCGGTTCTTTCACATGTCACGGACATGCAGATTTACTGCCATATAGCCAGAAATGAAAAAGAGGGAAATATATATTTGAATGTCTCATTTTAGGTTAACCTGAAAAAAAAAAAAAGATAAATCTGTGATAAGCAGATAGTGGTTCATCTTCTCTTATTGGAAACCATACATACTCTAACACTCCAAATCTAAGAAGAGAACCAAACACTATCCACTGGGCCAGGAACAGTCTTGTAGAGAAATGTTGAAATGCCACTGACAACAAGACTGAGAATAAGCCTTTGAGGGACAGCCAAGCAATTTTTTGCTGGATAGGAGGTATGGAACTTCTCAAATTTGTAACTTGGGGCAAAGAACCACAGGATTTTACTCCACTTCACCGGTCATTCAGATTTTCAAAAGACCTCATAATTCTTCAAGTACAGACAGTAAGAATGCACATTAACTACAGAATAATCTATACAGTCGCGGTTATAAAATGTGCTAATATGTATCCGCTTTTATCTCATTTTTCCTTGTCTTTCTGTCTTAAGTTTGGCATAGTATTTAGCACACATTCCAAACCATTGAACCATGGTGTTCAAGTATGGCTTGTGTCATTTCCTAAACTTGTTCCTCTAGTCTTCTCCCCTACATTTCTTGAAGTCTTAGGAAGAGTGTGTACATGAAAACCAGTCAATGAGACAGTTAATGTTTTGAACAGCATAAAGGCTATTTCCTTCAGATTTTCCAAATGTCTAACAGTTTATATTTGTTGCTTCAATGAACACCGACCTGGAATCGTCCAACCAATTGCTCCGGGGAGGTAATTCCATTTGTCTGACCAGGAGTGGAAGGAGCAGGCCTGTGTGGAGAGAAGTAAAACATAAGTATATGTATACTGTTTAAGTATGTAAATGTTTGTGAGCTGTAAAACTTGGAAATTGTTTATTGTAAAAAAAAAAAAAAAAACCCGCTACCTACACTGTGCACATGTAGGCTATCTAGTGCCATCCGCTGTATATTTTGTATTGGGTAGAAGTTTTACTCGGGCATCTTGTATGCTGAAGACCACCTTTATTTTCAGTATTAACATTTATAAGTCATGTTAGTCATTTATAAGTCACATCAGCTAGGTGTTTTTGTGACCATCCACATCTCATTTCCCCTTTTGTGTATGTGTTGGTATTATCAGGTATTGTAAATATTGCATAAATCTAAGCATTATTTTCATATTTCTTCCTAATCCTTACGTTGCACTCTGTATATAATAAAGCACTTAATTTTGCTAAATAATTACTGTGTTGGTCGATAGGTTGCCTGTGCAAATAAAATCATTTTCAATATTAATACACAGAATGTATTTCAATTATACTCTCTACATACCCTTAAGACAAAAATAATTAAAATAATAATAATTAAAACGCTGGCACACTGCTAACTTTCCAGTTAATGACAACGTTTCGACCCTAAATGAATCTTTGTAAAGTCAAACAAGCTTGTTTGTCATGACGAAGACCCATTTAGGGTCGAAACATTAGCATTGCGCCAGCATTTGTCTTGTTTTTCTATGAATATAATTTTTTAGCTGGGCACCAGCATCTATTAGATGTGCATATACTACCCTCAGTTTAATGAGCAAGATTTTAGACAAACGTAATTTCACAGTGGGCGGGGCTAACCAGCCAAACGTTTAGGCTGATTATGACAAATATTCAGATTATCATGTAAGGGAAAGTTTTTATTAATTGTCACTTTATTGTGTTGGATCTGTTGTAAATTTGGCTTATTGGGATTGCTAGATACGTTTCATAATAACTTGGCATAAACTTTGGATATCTACTGGAATAATTAGTCCGCAAACAAGCAGGTTTGAGAAGCCATATATGTTACTCTGATAACATAACTGGATATACCATCCTGGCCTCATAGAATGAACATTACTATTAAAAAAAATGATTGCAAACTGAGTTTTACGCACCAAAGCTTCTTCGCAGTTACTGGTGAAATGAACACTAGAGGCACCACAACAACTGTGGGTTTTATTCACTTTCACAGTAATCATGACTACAATGGCTGCTTGTGACTTTAACACGTTTTTTTCACTCTTTCAAAATCACACAATGCTATGTTATCAAAACATAATTTGAAAAACCATAAATTGTAATGCTTTTATTACAGACCCAGCTACATTTACACACTCATATCAATGTGATTAGGTTCTGCGGTAGCTCTCCTGATAGTGTGTCGGATTTAGACTCAGAGATTGCAGTTCCAGCCCAGCCAAACACTCAAGCTGACACATGAGATGAAAGTATCATAGAAGCTTCATGCAATTACGTAGTTGCTGCAGAAAATGAGCCTTGTATGTCACATTTGCTTTTAAAACACTGTCGGTTAGGTTTAGGTGATGGTTAAGGGTAAGGATGATTTTCTTTTCCAACACTATTGGTTGGGCTCAGGCTAATGTTTTAGGTTAGGGAGGTACTATTTACACATTAAAACCACATTAAAACCTAAAATATACTTTAAAAACCATGTCTGATTACAGCATTATTTTTCTCGTTTTTGGCGCCTCCCACTGGACATTTCACTGGGAAACTTACACAAACATGTGTAACACAGCATGTAGTTTTGGTTTGCAAAACTGGCCATATTCCCATAATTGTCATGAGATCAGAATGGGATCAACTTAAGCTTCCTTCAAAGAATGGAAAATGCCAAGTCAACACCAAGTTATCGTAAAACTTTTCTGGCTACCAAGTCATATTCAAACAGGACCCTGAACTAGGGTCCTGTTTGAATATGCAGCGAGCCAGGACGGAATAATCTCAATACTGCCTTTCTTTATAAATTGAGGGTATCCACAAATTTAGAATGGATAGTTTTAAATGTAACAAAATGCAAAAAGCCCCAGGTGCGTGAACATTATTAAATCAGACAGAGGAAAAGACAACTCATCAGCAGAACTCCTAACCAAGAAGCACCATATGTTGGAAAATGTTTATTTATCTTAAAATTAATCACTGGCTTATGGACGGTACAGAAAGCTCTTTCTTGCATGATGAGGGCAGCCAAACAAGGGCCTGATTCAGAGCTGGAGCTCTACATCTTTAGTTAACATTGACATCCTAGTCGAACCAAAGAAGGGGTGGAGGGACAGAAAGGGACTAAAGATTTGTTTGGGGCACTAGTTACATTATAAGAGATGAAATCATGTGTTTTTAGTTTCTGTAGCATCAAATGTTTAGTGAATTTAAATTCGTCTTGCTTTGCTCCACTGTAGTTGTTTGAAATTACTGCAAGTTCTCCTGAAGTACAGACTCATTAAGACCACTTTAAACAATCATAGAGTTGATGCAAGCGTGAGGAATCGAAGGCTCTTTCCAAATCAGCCCTTTTATACTGCTATTTATAAGATCTTTTACTGAGGCTTCTGAAGGTGAGCATCCAGCACTCTTCTATCGCTGCCAGTAAAAACAAGCGCAGGTTTTTACTGGCAAAATACAAAACATATGCAAAATACAAAACACAAACTAGGGCTCTTAAAAGCATCACATTCATTTAAGGGAATGATTAAATAAATTTAACGTTGTTAAAAACAAAATTAATGCTTTCACCTAATGTGACATCACAATAGAACCTTTTAAAGCGCACCACCACATTTGGCAGTGTTCAATACACACAGACGTTCACACACAATCATGTAGCAAGGATCTTATTTACCTTAGTGTAACTTATAAAAAATGACTTCTTAATGGCTAATCTAAATAAAAGCTGGGCTGCCCATTTTTCCAAACAATGGAAGATGTGGGAGTGTTTGGGAAACCGGTTTCCTAGCAGCATAGAAATTCACTTTAATAAAATGTATTCAAACTTCAGCAAGATAAATGTTTAACAATTATTCATGTAATTAATCTCATTAGATATTTTAATCTATTCTAAGACTTAAATATAAATACATTAAACAAACAACACTGTTAAATTAGCATACTCTGATTTGACAGATATGATCAGAAAATAAAAATCCTGTTTCAAATGTTTTCACTCTGCTCAATACTCAACACATCATATAGAATTACTCATTATTTGAAATGCAGTTTGAACAGTGAGACAGCTCTATTTGACATCATTCTGCTAAGTGTCCTGTTTACCAACTCCCCAACAAGGTCATCAGTGAGGAATGAGTGTTGTTTAAATCAGTGGTTCACAACTGTCTTTGATTCAGGACTCAGATTTTACACTAGACATCAGATGGCATCCAAACACAGTCCCTTTTTATTAGTACAAAAGTAATAAAAAATGTCCTTAAAAAAAATACATTCAAAATGGGAATCGTTTTCTGCTCACTTTTAAAAGTTAAAGCCTATCCCAACTATGCATGATTATATGGTTCATTGTTTTTTTTATTGCATATATATTGCATTGCAATATACCATATTCACCACATAAGCCTCAGACAGAGGGGAAAAGGCAGACAGGAAGATGAGAGGACAGAGTATTTAATTTAAATCCATTTATATTTTCAGGTAAACAGCTCCTGCCCAGATGAATGTTTAGTCTGATGTTTCTAGAGAACAAGATTGTCTTTAAGTTGTTGCACCTGTGAAAGGAGCTATACTTCAGAAGACACATGCAGCATGACTAAAATCATACATACAAAATAACCAGGAAAATTATTTGCAACCTCTTCCACATCATAGCATGATTTATGGAGTAAGTTGTTTTGTCATGTGTTTTGTAGGAAGGTGTTGCATCAAGGATTTCAGTGCGCTGCATGCACTGCAGCATTCCAACCATATTTCATCTCTCTTGTGATGAGATCACCACCACAAAGAGTCAACAATAAAACAACATGAGTCGAACATTAAAGGCTCTTCAGCAGCAGGAGAGTTCTCAATGGGGTCATTAATACTCAACTTTGTAACGCAAAGCCAATAGTTACAACTTAAGACAAAAGAGAAGCTTCCAAGACCTCCCGACCAATGCAGAAGTTACTGTATATTGCAGATCAATAAGACATTTCTGTAGTTTTACAATCACTGATGGCAGCACTGTTTTGATATTCCTACACCCCTAAATCTCACTTTACAGACTACATCAAACCTCAAACGTCTAAAGCACTTAAATTTAAAAGTTGCATTACACAGATCGAATGTTACATTACAGATGTAACCGAAAGTGACAATGTCATTACTATAGGTGTCTTAATAATAGGAATCAGAGTTGTTTTAGACCATTCTGGCACCCTAGGTGAGATCCATATTGCTGTCCCCATTGGGGGCGGTTGCATTGCAGCGGCCTCCTTTTTGGCGCCCCCCAGCAGGTGGCCGCCTAGTTTGACTATGCCTAGAAATGCTATGAATGCAGAAAGCAGACTTGTATTCTTGTGAAGCCATGTCTTGCCTAGATACCTTGAAAGAATGAACTGTGAAGGACAGGAGGACGTAGAACACATCTAGTGTGAGCTTCGAAATGTGCTGTGATCTTCCTGTTGCACAATTGACAATCCTAGACATTTGTAGCCAGTGAGAGAACTACTGGAATTATCACACCAGTGAGTTTTTGCAGGAAATGTTAAAAGAATGTCTGCAAACACTCATTTCCTGCATGTGTTTATTACTTTATGAAAATGACCATGTTCACATGAACACCAGAAAGCTGTTTAATGCGAGAAAGCTGCTTAAGGCTCGAAATCCATGTATGCACTTACATGAGCTGTGCTCGCAGCTTTCTCTGAACTCCCATATACATGCGGCTCATTCAGTCAGCAGCTTTCGCCACAGAAATGTAATTTCCCTGCAACACTTGTGTAAATAGCAAACATGGTATCTGAGGAAGAATTTGCTATTTTAATCTCTGTTGCTTCGCTTAATTTCCAGATATTACAAAGTTGATGCTGTGTTAGTTTCCTTCAATTACTATAGCGACCTGCAGCGGAATTGTGCTGCAATACTGGGGTTTCCATCTTACGTAAATTTATGTGATTCCCCCAATGTCCTTGAACGCCAGTACGCGAACGTGAGAGACAGTCGATATTTTATGCTGATGTACATAATAGTTCATAAAGTGTAGGTACTTTTCCCACTGGACTATCCGGTCTGTTCACGCACTATGTGGTGGTGACAAGGTGTGTTAAACCGCATTCCATTTAAATCCATCAGGAAATCAGCGTTCTTTTTTACATAACATTTCAGAAAGTTTAATCAGTGTCATAAAATCACTTACTAACCATTTCTGTACAATGTTATGGCCAATTTTACATCTTTGTTGCCATGATGTAATGTCAAAGAAATCCTAAAACCCTACAATGACTGTAACAAGTACAATTTAAACAACTTTACATAATTCATGATTTTATACAGAAAAATTACTGTAAGTGCTTTTATAAACTTATAAGCTTCACATTTCTGCCTTTAAACCTTCTAAAAATGGGTGCGGCCCCATTCACTTCCATTTTAAGAGCCTCACTATAACCACTGTTTTTAAAGAAAAGGACGAAGAAATTCAAAATGAATTTTTATGATACTGCATGCTACATTTCATTTGTGCAGAATGAAAGCATTAAATTTGACCTTATCTACAATTGTGATGCTATTGTTTTGTTGCTTTACAAGCAATGGTATATCCTTCAAATCTTCTAGGAAAACTGACCAATTCTGGAGCAGAACCTGAATGGTTTTCAATGTGACTTGCATGGGTCTGTAATGCAATACATAAATTTACATGAATGCACTGGTAGATATGCAGATAAACTGGCTGGCTGCCATTAATCTGTGAAAACACTAGTCTCTAAGTGCTTAGAACCAGCTTTCATGCCACTGTTTTGTCATATTCCAAGTTATAGACACAAGTACAGAAAAGTATACTTGAGGATAGATTGTAGTGCAAACTAAAGGGATAGCAGTAGACAGCAGGATACTTACATAACTCTAGACCAATATGAACTCTGTTTAAGCTGGAAGAGGGCAGACACACACCCTCTTCCTCCAATACTGTGGGCTACAGGACACACACGCACGCGCGCGCACACACACACACACACACACACACACACACACACACACACACACACACACACACACACACACACACACAGCTAGAGAGTGCCATTGTCAGAGCAGTGTTGTTTCTGGCCTGGTCAGAGACATGAGGTCAGTAGAGAAAAATGTCCTCACATGGACATGGGAGTGAGTGTGTATGTGTGTAAGAGTGTATGCGCTTGTGTTTTCCATTCTGTGCACCACATTGAAAATAAAGTTACATTTGTGTGTTACATTTAAAATGCCATTTAAATTCCTATTCAGTTCCAGAATTGGAAGTGAAGAACAGAGAATGAATCTTTTTATGAAATTAATATAATTTTGCAGTTTATACAGTGCATTCATAAAGTATTCATACCTCTTCATTTTTTATGCTAAAATGCTTTAAATTATTTATTTTTTCACATCAATCTACACTCCATACCCCATAATAACAAAAAAAAAAAGATTTTTGATAACTTTGCAAATTTATAAAAAACATTTTTATTTAAAGTATTCAGACCCTTTCTATGACACTTGATATTTAGCTCAGGTTCATCCCATTTTGCTGGATAATATTTTAGGGCTGCATTCAAAACCAAAAGGTAGTGGGGTCTCATTGCCTCGCTGCACTATCAATAAATGACTCAATAGACAGCGTTTGTGTACAAAGGTTTTGGACAGGCTACTGAGGCAGCATAATGTCACATTGTTGCTAGAATACCAGCAACTGATTATCATCATCTGGTGCCCACTAAAGATAACGCATCTACTTCATTCATCCAACCGAACCACAATGGTTCTTATCTTATATTCTAGAACAAAATCAAGATTGTTTTGCCAAAATCAAGTGTATATTTCAATTAAAATACTAATTTCACATCTCACTAGAAATGGAATCAAATGTTGGAAAAAGTGGTAAAACCAAAACGTACATTTATTCACAAAATGGCAATCAACTGCCTCTTCGGCCGCCATTTGATTTTCTTCAGATCAACGGGCACAGTAATGTGGGATTTCATAGGCAGTAAAGGATAAATCTAAGCTGCCTTCAGAAATCTATCAAAAGAAGGCATCTCAGTAGACAGGATGTGACACAAATATTGAATTCGGATATCCCTTCCTACCTCTTTATACAGCCTCCGGAGGCAGCATTTTCCAGGTTTTGAATACAGCAGAGATGTTTCTACACTTTGATTGGAGTCCACCTGTTGCAAATTTCATGATTGGACATGATTTGGAAAGGCACACATATACATATATATATATGGTCTCACAGCTGAAAATGCATATCAGAGCAAAAAAACAAACCATGAGGTCAAAGGAACACCCTGCAGAGCTCAGACAGGATTGTGTCGAGGCACATAATCTGTGGAAGGCTACATAATTTTTTTGGCTGCATTGAAGGTTCCCAAGAGCACAGTGGCCTCCATAATTCTTAAATGGAAGAAGTTTGGAACAACATGGACTCTTTCTTGAGCTTGCCACCTTGCCAAACTGAGCAATCGGGAGAAGGGCCTTGGTAAGTGAGGTGACCAAGAACCTGATGGCTCCAGAGATCATGTGTGGAGATAGGAGAAACTTGCAGCAGAACAACCATCACTGCAAAACTGCACAAGGTTCACCTTCCAAAAGACAATGACCCCAAGCACGCAACCAAGACAACGCAAGTGTGGCTTAGGAACAACTCTGTTAATGTCATTGAGTGGCCAAGCTAGAGGCTTGAACCCAATCAAACAGCTCAAGAGAAATGTGGACAGCTGAAAATGGCTGTCCACCGATGGTCCCCAGGGTCTGAATACTTAAGTTAATGTGATATTTCAGTTTTTCTTTTTACTTTTTCATTATGGGGTATGGAGTGTAGATTGATGTGAGAAAAATACATAATTTAAAGCTTTATTTTAACATTATTAAAAGGCTGCAACATAAATTGTGAAAAAATAAAGGGGTCTGAATTCTTCATGAATGCACCGTATATTCATATCAGTAGAATTCTGAGCCATTCATACGATTCATTTTCAGTATCAATTACCAATATACAGTATATGCAATACCACCAGTTAGCACCACAAATACACAACAAAAACTGCGAAGTTTGAAGGGCGAAAAGCCAAACCTATATGAAGCGGTGTGATTAAATGCACTTGAAGTATCTTTGTATTGGCTAGTTCTATAATCATCAAGCGTTACATCTCTTAAGACATAACGCTCTGTCATACTGCAAGTACAATTTTCACTAAACTGATCATCCATTGGGAACTGGGTTTAATGAGTGAGCCGAGTGCGATGCTTGTGTGTTTGTGAATGCGTTTGTGTACCTTTCCACGAGAAGTTGCAGTTGTGTTGTGCAGCTCTTGATTTTGTTTTGTGCCTCTACATTCAGCATATCACCGGTATTCTGTCCATTGATCTCCGTGATGATGTCTCCAGGCTGAAGACAGGCCGTCTCTGCCTTACTGCCAGTGTTCACCTGAGACAAAAACATTAAGCAGTCAGAACTCTGAACCCATTAAAAGGATGTGCTTTGTGTGCTTTTTGGAGCTTCAAAAGTTCTGGCCACCATTCACTTGCATTGTGTGGACCTACAGAGTTTAAATATTCTTCCAAAAATCCACGTTTGTGTTCTGCAGAAGAAAGAAAGTCAAAACACATCTGGGATGGCATGAGGGTGAGTAAATGAGAGAATTTTAAAATTGGGTGAACTATCCCTTTAACTGTTCAGAATAAACAGTGGGAGTCTGAGACACAATAAGAACAAAACCATTAAATCAGAGATGAGGCTTCTATGTTAAGATGTTCTCTGATAAATAAAAGAACATTAGGTTAGTTCAAATGGATATTTCAAATGTGTTTACACCCTAAAATTTATTTTATCTCTGCAGGTCATCAGAGGTTGCTGATGCTGACCAAAAATTGGATGCACTAATCCATTTTCTTGCCGCTAAAAATTGGACTACAATTGGTAAACGCTGCATGGCATCCCTGCTCACTTCAAGATGCAAGCACTTTGCCCATCTCTTGTGTCATCAGACACCCACATCAGCAGCAGTCACTGTTGTTTATGTAGCCTAACATCAACAACATTGAAATGAATGACTTTCGGTGGCTTTGTTGATGCAAATCTTTGTCAGTGTTAATGTCCCTTTAGAATTGTGGATAACTCGAGTTTGACAGAGATTACGGTTACATCCATAATATTTGTTCATTCTGAAACAATTCACAAAAATTTCACTAAAATGTTTGAGCATAATACAATACTTGGAGACTTTTGGTGACTTCACGTTCTGTGCAAACATTAGTAGCTGGGTTTCTCTCCACATATTTTTATGTGCATTTTGGGGTATTTCATAAAAACTCTTGGATGGAAACACCTAGATGTAAATAAAATCTCCAAAATGAACATAAAAACATAAATGCTCACTTGGGGTGGATACACTTCTATTATATAAGAAGAAATGCGCATAAACTCTGAAGGAAACATATACCAAATAAAGGAATACAAGATGCGTGTCAAAAAAAAATCATGTGACCGAGTAACGCTGTATTAACTGGACTAACTCGCGGACCAATCATCACATGTGAAATGTTGCCCTGGTTAACATAAAATAACGGTCAATAGAAAATCCAAAGCCCGCACAGGGTTTGCAGAGCAAATAAGTTGCATACAAACTTGAACTGTGCTGAAGAGCAGGTTTATTGAAACTTAAATAATATCTTATAGAGCTGTATGGCAAAGTAATAAGGATGGAAGAAGGCACACATAGAGCTCAGAAAACTGTGAGACGCACTGTCGCTTCCAGACATGAGACAAGTTCTTCAGCATGTTTTGTCTGTGTGCTTTAAACGGCAAGGGTTTTATTAATAAAGGAGTCACACACAGTGGCTACAATTCCTCTGAAAGTGACAATTATGTTATATAGCTAATCTCTTGCATTCAAGCTAGATGCAGTTTTCCCCTATCCAGATGACAGTAACAGGAAGCTGAGACAATTGATTTCCATGATGTATTTTACTGATGTCCAAAAAATATATAATTATGATGATCGTCACTGGTACTAATATTTTGTCCACCTAGGCAGTACAAACTTTAAGTTGTTTAATATATCTATTATAAAACACAACCTCTTCATTAGATGCGTTTTGTCTTTCTGCAGCAGCCACTTTGATTTGGGATAGATTAAAAAAATAATGAGTCCTTAAGGGGAGTGAAGATCAAGGATCAAGAGTCTGCTAAATGGTGGAGTGTAATGAGAAGCAGATGCTTAAAACCAAACTGACTAGACCTGCACTTCGAGGACTTGAGCAAAGCTTAGATTCCCCTCAAGACCATTAGGAGGTAAAGAGGAAACCAACACTAGAACCAGACTCAAAACAACCAAACAAGGAATGAAGGGCACTACAGACTGCCAAACAGTTTTTGTTGTTGCAAGTTGACAGCGGAGGGGCAGAGGTGCCACGTCTGTGGACCTGCTCTAGGAGCAAATAACCGTTGCCGCAGAGACACACAATGAAGCGTGTCTCATGCAATTTGAGCGTCCTTCACTTCACAATGTAAGAGAATGTCCATTCCCTGTGTAGATGATAGCGGAGGGAGAGAGGAATAAAAATTAAAAAAAAGAGGGTTGAGAGCATACATAGCCCCAGTATGTGATTTCACAAACTTTTTATAGAAATGTCTAACCTATTAAAATAAGAATGTCTAAATAGATATATAAACCCTTATGTCGGACAAATAATACTGATGCTAAGGAAAGTGCTCAAGCAACCCGATGCTATGATTAATATCCGAGGCAGACTCCACTTTGGTTTGTGAGCATCTACTGTATTCGGTGACAAGGATAACATCCACTCTGACAACTGGTATAGAACTTCAGTAGTTTCATAAACGGCAATTTAAAACCATTTTGAAAACTTCCTAGTGTCGGGTAAAGAAAAACTGCTGTATATGTTCTTTTTAAGACCCCCCCAAACCTTTTAATTTGACTTGCTTTTGGAGTGTTCAAGACTTAATGAAAAGGGAAGGTCAGACCCCTGATACGTCCCCATATTTCACACTCTGCATGGGCCTCATATATGACATGTAAATGTACATAAAAATACTTGAATCATACAAAAGGAGAAAGAGTCAGGAAAGGGTGTCCTGAGAAAGGCAATGAAAGGAGAGATCGAAGGGACACAAGACTTGTGCCCGTGCCAACCTCCAGCCACTTCAGTCTGTCCATGTATCACCATGAGGCCCTTTGGAGCCCTCTTCAGAAAAAAAAAAATCACTGAATCAAACCATGCTGTTCTCTACTGTGTTCTTTACAACAAGGGTTCTCAACTGGTTGGTTGGGAACTAAAATGGGTTGCAAGTAAATTGCAGCTACTGGTATTAAACAAATCATACACTGTTAGGATAGTAAAACAAAAAGGCTTATCAATGTTTAAAAGGGAGGAAAACCGCTTCCCATTTCCGTTGACGTCAAAGGCCGTGGACAAAATCAAACTATGTTTACTTTAAACAACTGGCACATTGTTGGATTGCCACTTGATATCAAAATATAACATTTTTGTAATCAAGAAAAATCTGTGGTAAATGACTTATACTCATTATCTTCACTGATTTAGGGTGTTGCACAGGCTTACAAAAAAGAGCTGGTATTGGTGAAGTTATCAGTGAAGTTTCACTGACAGTTTAAGTGAAAAACTGGCGCTTAACTGCACATCTGAAACATTGTGGTGATGCATACAATAAGGTCAATGCGAGCCACAAATATTGAGAGCATTTATGTCTTTAAGTGGTTTCGTTTTAAAACCCAGTGGCTTTTAAATTATGATTATAATCCAGATGTGATGTATGACCTGAATGGAAAGGTCCATTTACTGTCTTTAATCAGAAACTGGAGTGCGATTCCCGGTCTTGACATGGGATGAGAATTTTTTTGTAGTTGAGAGGGACTGTTTTTATTCCTTCTCAGAAAAGAAAAAAGGAATGACTTTTTGCCACATTAAAAACAAAAATAAATGTGTTCCAGACTAGGTGGCAGAAGTTTAAAAGACTCCCAAGAGCCCGTTTAAATATTCACTCACAATTGCCAGTGTTGAATTCTTGCTCTTATGTAGCCAGTGGGTTGCAAATGACATGGATACAAAAATATCTTTGTGATTTATTCTGATGTTGTTTGTTTTTTTTAAAGAACAGAGGTCGATAGAGTTGTGTTGATTTTTAAGAGAGAAAAAAAAGAATGAAAAATGATAAAATGAAGTATGAAAATGTAATATTGTACAAAAAAGAAATATGGTAGAGGCTAATATCCAAATGAAGCCTATCCATATGCTTCAGCATACATCACCTTAATACATGCTTATAACATTCACAGCATTTTATGCATTTAACGCATGCTTAAACACTCACAGCATTTTATTTATATTTAGCCAGGCTATAAGGACATGTATTACAGTTTAAACAATAAAATTCTCATTACACCTGTTCGCTAAATTGGAAAACACAATGAGCTATACATCAATAAATAAGATATGATTAATTCTAAATTTGCATACCTAGTTCTCGCATGTGCACAAAAACGTGATCAAACTCCACACTTGCAATCCACATGCATCCTTCATAAATGATCCACAACAACAGTCAATTTTTAAACACAACTCTTCTGAACACATATTTAATGCAATTTATAAGCATTTTGTGTGAAATTGTATATTTACCCAAATAATTCTCAAACGATGAACAAAATTGGGAGCTCTTTTGCACAGCGCATGTCCTCACGCTTCTAACACAAGAGAGTGCCAAAAAGCAAAACAAACAAATTTAACAGAAAAGATCCTGTGGATGCTGTGGACAGTTATTTTGGTGTGACATTTCACCTGCTTTGAGCACAGTAGCAATAAAAGGATTTTCTTACATTATAGCGTCCACTAACAAATGTAGGACTTGACTCAAGGAATCAGAAGAACTAATCATTTTGATTCTAGCCTTTACGGTTGCAGAGATACGAGCCAAAACATAAGTGTTTATTATAGAGCCACCTAGGGTCAGATGGGTGTGCGTTTATGCGCCCGCGTAGTGAGGGGGATTTGGGATCATCCTGCCAAGTTTGGTGTCTCCACGACTTACAGTCTCTGACACCAAGACACTTTTGAGGCAGAAAAAAAAAGAAAAATAAATAAGTTTAATTACAAAAGGGTTCCAGCAGCTTTGCAGCTTGGCCCCTTAATTAGGCTCTGTTATGCTCACATGACCCCAATCAGATGCGTTTCATAGAGATATACTGACAAAAATACAGGCTAAATAACTGTAACGACTTTCTGCACAAAACCATCAAAGAGAAGCAATAAATAAGATGCGCTCGAATACAGAGCGGTACAAAACGAATCGGTTACTAACGTAACCTCGGTTCTCTCTAGATGAGGGAACGAGTATTGCGTAAGCTAGCTTACGCTACGGGAAAGATTAATCTTTTCTGAGATATTGAAGCCAAAAAATTATCCTTAATTTTGTATCCATTGTCAACGCAGTGCGGCAGCTGCAGACCTTGAGCGGGCTAGCTAGCGAGCTCATTGGTTGCTCTGCGGCAACTGCTGCAGCCTATAGACGAGCTTGGGCTGAACTCGCATCCAATGAGAGGCGTTAGCGCTCACTGCATCAAAGCCCGCCAAAAAGGGCGTGACTAGAGTGCATATAAGCGTAGTTCGTGAGGCTGGAACCCTGGTTTTCATTGAATGAAGCGAAAAATCGCTGCGTGGCGCGAGCACGGCCGGTTACGCAATACTCGTTCCCTCATCTAGAGAGAACCGAGGTTACGTTAGTAACCGATTCGTTCTCTTCACGAGAGGTTCTCTCGTATTGCGTAAGCTAGCTTACGCTACGGGAACCCTTTGTCAACACCGCGTGCGCCAAGCAACCACTGCATGAGCCCCAGGGAATTAAGGGGGACCCGGGGGAGCCCTTGTGAGTGGGGAATTAATATTTGGCCGATAAGAGTGCGGGCCAGTGTGTGTGTAGTACATAAGCACATAGACAGAGCGGCGGTGCCGGTCTGTGTGGAATGTGTCCCATTAATGCAGCTCACCAGGGAGCTGTAGCGTGATTAAACCGCTAGCAGTTTAGCCTGCAGAGCGGGTACTTCCAGATTGTAAAATCTGACAAAGGTGGAGGGGAAGCCCAGCCCGCTGCCACACATATGTCGTGAATGGAAATCCCGCTGGACCATGCCCACGAGGAGGCCATGCCTCTAGGAGTGAGCCTTAATGCCTAGCGGGCATGGTAGGTCTTTTGACGCCGCACGCGGCAGCAATAGCGTCCACTATCCATCTGGACAGTGTCTGTTTCGAGGCGGCGAGACCTTTGGGAGCCCTCGAACGAAACGAAAAGCTGCTCGGAGCTCCTGAAAGATGCGGAGCGCGCAGTATACAATCTCAGTGCTCTGACTGGGCAAAGGAGATTGGCGTCGCGTTCGCTATCAGATGCTGGTAGCGCCGACAAGGAAATGATCTGTGCTCTGAAAGGAGTACCGACCACCTTGGGGACGTAGCCGTGTCTAGGCTTTAAAATGACCTTGGAGTCACTTGGTCCAAACTCAAGACACGCAGCGCTGACAGATAGCGCGTGAAGGTCTCCCACCCGCTTAACTGATGATAGGGCAGTTAGAAAACGGTTTTAAGTGAGAGGTGTTTCACATCCACGGATTGAAGCGGTTCGAAAGGGGGCTTTCATAGCTTCGAGAACTATAGAAAGGTCCCAGATAGGAACCGATGGGGGGCGCGGAGGGTTCATCCTTCTAGCTCCCCTGAGGAAGCGGATGACCAGCTCGTTTTTACCCTGTGACTGGCCGTGCAGGGGTTCAGCGAACGCCGTGACGGCCACCACGTACACTTTGAGCGTGGATGGGGATCTGCCCTTATCCAGCAGCTCTTGTAAAAACACGAGCAGCGGCGACACCCCACATGTCCATGGGTCCAGGTCTCTGTCAGTGCACCATTTTGAAAACACAGACCATTTTGACGCATAGAATCTTCTCATGGAGGGGGTTCTAGCGTGTATGATGGTGTTTATTACTCCTTCTGGCAAAGCGACGGGTAGTCGTTGATCACCCACGCGTGTAGCGCCCAGCGCTCTGGGTGGGGATACCAGATCGTTCCGCGAGCTTGCGAGAGGAGATCTGCTCTCACTGGGATGGGCCACGGCGCTGTCAGTGACAGCTGCGTAAGCTCCGGGAACCATGTTTGATTCTCCCAGCTGGGCTATGAGGAGCACCAAGTGGCGCTGCTTCCTGATCCTCTCCATTACCTGTGGCAATAGCGAGACGGGAGGGAAGGCGTACGCGGGCGGTTGGGCCAGTCCTGGGCCAGCTGCGTCCTCGCTGAGAAAAATATTGGGCAGTGAGAGTTCTCTTCTGACGCAAAGAGGTCTATCTCTGCTCTGCCGAATATGCACCATAACGTCTGGAATGTTTGAGCGTGCAGGGACCATTCCCCTGGGGGAATATTGTCTCTGGACAGTCTGTCTGGGCCGTCGTTCAGGTGGCCTGGCACGTGCGTCGCCCTCAGCGAGCACAGGTGGCGCTGGGACCAACTCAGTATGCGTTTCGTCAGATGGAAGAGGTTCCTGGATCTGACACTGCCCTGACAGTTTAGATAGGATACCACAGACCTGTTGTCCGAGCAGACCAGGACGTGGTGACCCTGAATGATCGGGAGGAAGCGCACGAGCACGTACTCGACCGCTTTCCAGACAATTTATGTGAAGGAGCTTTTCCTGAACTGACCATAGGCCAAAAACCGGAGAGCCCTCGCAGACCGCGCCCCAACCCGTGTTGGACGCCGCCTGTCGAGATGACTTTTCGGCGAGATACAGCTCCCATCATCACTCCCCGCTGATACCACTCGCCACTGTCCAGGGCTGCAGAGCTGAAATACAGGTCTGAGTCACTCTGATTGGCTGGCGGCCTGTGGCCCAAGCCCGGCGAGACGCGTGGGTGTTTAGCCAATGCTGAAGCGGGCGATGCGCAGTAAACCCAGTTGAAGTACTGCTGCGGCTGAGGCCATGTAGCCTAGCACTCTCTGAAACTTCTTCAGAGGTGTGAGGCTGTTCATCTGAAATGACGCTGCTAGTCGCTGCACACGGCGCACGCGCTGTGTAGATAAGCGAGCCGTCATTGCCACGGAGTCTAGTTCTATTCCAAGGAAGGAAATTGTCTGACTGGGCTGTAGTGAGCTCTTGGTCCAATTGACTGCAAGGCCCAAACTGTTCAGATGACTGAGGAGAACTGTCCTGTGAGACAGAAGCTCCGTATGTGATTGTGTCAAAATCATCCAATCGTCCAAATAGTTCAGAATTCGCAAACCCTGACTCCGCAGGGGTGCGAGCGCCGCGTCCATGCACTTCGTGAAAGTACGGGGTGCTAAGGACAGGCCGAACGGAAGGACGGTGTATTGATAAAGCTGGCCGTCGAAGGCAAATCTCAAGAATGGCCTGTGATGGGGATTTATCTGAATCTGAAAGTATGCATCTTTCAGATCGAGAGAAATAAACCAGTCCCCCTGGTGCACATGCGCGAGGAGTTTGCTGGTTGTAAGCATTTTGAACGGTCTTTTTTGCAAGCGCTTTGTTCAAAACCCTGAGATCTAATATTGGTCTGAGGCCACCGTCTTTCTTGGGGACAAGAAAATAACGGCTGTAAAACCCCGACTAGCACAGAATGTGTGAGCGTGCTTACTGTGCTTATGCTGGACTGCTCGCAGACAGCATACACAGGCTGTTCTGTGAGTGACTTCCCGATTGAGGTGAATGGGGAAAGAGTCACGTCTGTTAAGTGATACGCAAGCATAGTCACGGGCACGGGACTTACATACAGAGAAGTGTTTGCTGGCCATGTGACAGAGCGGGCAGAGAATGGGCGCGCGCCACGTATTCGTGAGTGCATTTATTGACTAACACTCGAGTGGTTCGTAACCGCTTTTGAGTGTGCTCTGATGGGGACACGGAACGTGTAATGCTTGTGTGTAGAGGTGAACACTGGATTGTGGGCACATTTTCTACACATAAGGCTGGTCGTGAATTTATTAACCCTAACACTCGAGCGGTTCGTAACCGCTTTATGTGAGTGTGCTGTGATAGGGCCACGGGATGTGTAATGCTTGTGTGTAGGGGTGAACACTGGATTGTGGGCACATTTTCTACACATAAGACATGTTTGCTCTCTGGTATGGACACGGGATGTGTAATGCTTGTGTGTAGAGGTGAACACTGGGTTGTGGGCACATTTTCTACACATATGGCATGCTTGCTCTTTACCAGATTTATTTGGGTCGCCGTGAAAACGGCGTTTGAGCCGCAGGCAAGCGGGCGTAACACCGGCTTGTTGGCTGCTGAATCTACCACTGTAGTAGCCTGAAGGAAGGGGACTGACAGGGGCTAAGCTTTGACGGTGGTCCGCCGCAGCGGGACTGATCCGTCGCTTTGTCAACAAAGCTAGGAGGACTTCGGTTGTTCAGGTTTCAGCGCAATTCTAGTCCGAGGCCCGCGGGGGGGGGCGGCGGTCTGCGGCGGCTGTCTGAGCGCGATCGAGGGCGGCTGCCCTGTCGACGCTGAGAAGTCTGGCTTTGTTGAGCTGGGCGCTGTGAAGAGGCTCGTGCAGGAGGCTCACGTGGGCGGCCTGCAGAGGAGCTAGCACGACGAGGCAGAAAGAGATTCATGGAAGAGATTCATGACATGTGGCTTTTTGGACCTCTGAAAACCGGTCAATGATACCACTCACCGCGGAGCCGAAGAGACCGGATGGAGAGAGCGGTGCGTTGAGGAACGTAGAGCGCTCTGCTTCTCCCATGTCGGCTAGCGTTAGCCACAGATGTCTCTTGGTCACAGTCAGCGCGGCCATGCACTTCCCTATAGCTTGGGTTGCAGCTTTGGTAGCGCGGAGGGCGAGGTCCGTAGCACTCCGTATGTCTGCAACCGCCTCTGGATGCCTGCTTTCCTCATCCCACTCCCGCAGAAGGTCCGCTTGGAGGATCTGTAGGATGGCCATAGAGTGCAGAGCAGATGCAGCTTGGCCGGTGGCGGAATAGGCGGGCCAACACAGGCGGAAGTTGTTCTGCAGGCCTTAGACAGGAGCACTGGTTTAGACCGCCATCTCGCGGAGGGCGGGCAAAGGTGTGCTGCTACCGCATCCTCGACCGGAGGGATGGAAGCGTAGCCCTTCTCAGTGGTGCTGTCCACCGATGGAGACATGGGATCGGACCCTGGCCGAGAAAGGCGCGTTCCATGATTTGGAAAGCTCGAGCGGAGTTCCGCAGGAAGGAGTGGCCGGTAGCGGTGCGCGGCGGTGGCTCTGTAGAAAGCAGCCGCCAAGTCTGTTGGGTGCCTGCCCAAGGGGCAGTGACCACTCGAGCCTGAGGCGGTCGACGGCCTGTGTGAGGAGGCGTGTTAGTTCCCCTTCGACTCGGGCGGGTCCTGCTGGATTCCTGGGCCGAGGCGGCGCGTAGAGCCTGACCACCTCGCTGTCCGAAGCCATGATGGAACAGCCCTTATCCTCCGCTTCTCGTCCGAGATGGCAGCAGAGCAGCCGCCGGCGGCAACTGCGCGTCCCGGTGGGCGGGAGGGTGAAGGCGATGCTCGAGGGATGGGCTCCGGCGAGGCAATCGCTTCTACCACTGTTTCCGGCAGCCTTTGAGAGCGCCGCTTTTTCTGCGCGGCTGAACGGAAGGCGGCGCGGCGGCTTCGGTCCTGAGCGCTTCAAGACGAGCCCGCAGGGTCGACATCGGCAGCTCCTCGCAGAGATCGCGATCCGCCGGGCGAGGGCGAGCTCTGCATGCCCCAGTCCCAGGCAGAGAGCGCAGATGATGTGGCGGTCTCCGGTGCTGAGGGGAGCGCGCATGAGGCGCAAGTGGAGCGAGGCATCTTAAAAAGACGCCAGTACTTTTTGTGAAGTTCTTTAAGAACTAGCTTGCTTTTAAAAGGATACGTCGCCGGATGGCGTAGCTCGCAGGATCGGCTGAAGGTGGCGAAGACGGCCGGCTTCTTCGAGCGCTGTCCACGCTTGCTTGATGCCCCTTGAACGGCGACGCGGCTTCCGGTTCAGTGATGCGAAGAGCTTCGCTGAAGAGATGAAAATCAGGGTTCCAGCCTACGTAACTACGCTTATATGCACTCTAGTCACGCTTTTTGGCGGGCTTTGATGCAGTGAGCGCGCGGACGCCTCTCATTGGATGCGAGTTCGCCCAAGCTCGTCTATAGGCTGCAGCAGTTGCCGCAGAGCAACCAATGAGCTCGCTAGCTAGCCCGCTCAAGGTCTGCAGCTGCCGCACTGCGTTGACAATGGATACAAAATTAAGGATAATTTTTTGGCTTCAATATCTCAGAAAAGATTAATCTTTCCCGTAGCGTAAGCTAGCTTACGCAATACGAGAGAACCTCTCGTAAGAGAACCGCTTATGCGCATCCTGAAAGCAATATAACACGCTACAATGCAAGCAGTGTCAGACAAGATCACCAAACAGCTTTAATTTCTCCACAGCTCTCCAAATACGAGAACAATACTTACAGCTCATCATTTAACGTCTGACAGTGATCGTCTTGCAATGTATTGTTGCTGTGGTGCTTTAATGGCTGAAACAGCAGCGATGCATAAATTGACTAAATTTAAAGCATTAAAAAGATGATACTTCTTGCAAATTTTTTTAAAAGATTTATTATTATTTATTTATTATTATAGCACAGCTAGCTATAATCTCGGAAAAATGCTCTCCAAGCATTTGAGAATTGTGTATCCCATTTAAACCACCACACAAAAAAGATTAATGTTAGTCAACCTCATTAATGAACTAGTCAGTTGTTGGATGACTATTCGATATTCAACCACCGTGGCACATCCCTAAATCCAACAACCAACTGATTCATGCTACATGGCTAAACCTAACTGAGGCATGTTTAAAGAAGTCAACATGAAGTGCCATTCGCAACCCATTTAACTTCTTGAGTAAGCCAGGATACTGAACGAGAAAAAAGGTAGGGCAGGTGATTCAAGTAGTCGAAAAAGAAATACTAATTCAAAAATAAAGGTAAAGTTGTTTGATTAAGGTGAAGCAAGTTATTACATTTTGATGAAAATTTATGAAAACAAACTTTCTTTTATTAAATACCACTAAAAAGGTAAGAGGCAAAAATCTACGTGCCTATCCATTTTTACTTTTAACACACGTTGTCAATTGTGTATGTAAATGCGCTCAATGATGCATTTAAGTAAATAAAAGTCTATTTTGATTTCATGTTAATTTATAAATACATGAATTCTTTCCAATGAGCATATTCTCACTCTTTTTTGCACTTTCCTGCATACTTGCAACACAAAAACTAGCCATTTTTGGCAACATTCTGTATATTATTTAATGATTTACACTTTATACAATCAGTATAAATGATTCTATAAACCATTCTTTTAAAGATATTGAAAAATACATAGCAAAATCATGGCTTGTGTTATATCTTGGAAAAAGATGGAACAAAACAATGGCTTGACCATCAGCATTCCCCTTTCCCCTACTATAATCAGGGACTTCCTCTTTAATTATCCAGCTTGGTTTGAGTAACCAAGGAGACAAAGAGCAAAACAGGCAGTGATACAAAAAAGTGATGTATTATCCAGACTTAAGGAATGTGAGTTCACTGCTTCAATCACTAAAGCAAAAAAACAAGATGATGAACAACATTCTGGACATGTATTTTGGTTAACAGGGAAGGAAATTACCTTGGAGACAGTTATGGCCTTCTTGAAGTCTCGCCCTCCAGATATTCTGAATCCCCAGGGTGATGGGCCAGTCAGGTTCACTGTAAACGGCATCATGTGACTACAGGCTGCTGCCCAGCGCTCTCGGGAGTGCTATGGGAGGAAGAGAGAGTGAGAAAAATAAAAAGAGGGGAAAAAGAGAGACAGGCCTGGTAAAGTTTAATTTGATATCAGCCTGACATGCCACAGATCGGCTTCATATTTTCCACTTCTCTGAGCCATTGGCTGCTGTTGAAAGGTAAACCGCTTACACCTGTTCCTCAGAACACCTTTCATCATATTCCACATGACTGCAGATTAAATCCACTGACATACACAGCGCAAATATGAATCAGAGAAAGGTGCCACATGACTGACATTCCTGCGGACTGACATTCCATACCACAAGAGTTAAACTCAGATTAGAATCAATTTGAGTTTCTTTAAGTCATAATTGTACAGTTCAGTCCTCACAAGTGTTTGTAGCAGCCTGTTACCACCCTGGAAGCTAAATTAAATGCCCAATGTTCACCAGTTAGTGTCTGCTTCTGGGCCATAATAGCTCTGCCTAGATCAACCGATATAGCTTTTTTCCCAAATAAAAACTCAAAAAGCAGAGACGGGAATTTGCCTACTTATTGCAGAATTGGGCTTTAAATGCTCCAGTTGCACTAAACGCCATTCATACCAGTGCAAACTGTGGGGCAAACGTTTATTACACGCTCATGTGCAGCTGAGAAGGCCCTGACAGTGCTGGCTCCTCACAGATGCATGGCTGTAGTGCCGAGAGGGATGGTAGTGGGAACAAGTGAAAAGACTTAAATTGAGCAAATGGGAACCAAGCAGTACTGACACCAAGTCTATTGCAGGATTAAGAGATTCCTTATTGATTTTCAGATATGGCATAAGTGCAAATTAAAGAAGTTTCATGCTTTTTACATAGATAATAGTTCCAAATGCTGAAGGTACTATATTGCAAAATCCAACCAGCAGTTAGGTAGGGGTCTTCACTTGCTATGTACAGAACTCATGAACTTTTTTTAATAACTGAATATTCTGTGGGTTGTCTGAACAATTAGTTGACAAGTCTGCTTTAAATTAGCCTTGTATAATTAGGCTGATTTAGGGTAATGTTTAATAATCAGACGCGTTTCGTATGGGGTGTTCACACAGGACAAGTTCTTGCATTCAAAAACAGCTAGACAGAGAGTAAAAAGCAACAGAAAGCATGTGTCTTGGGGCACTTTTTTAACATGCAATACTCATGGCGGAGCTGATTGCATGCTACAACTCTCTCCAAAAATGTATCCAAGTTTCAAATACAGGTGCTAAAAATATTGACGTTATTACAAAAATGCGGGGGGAAAAAATCTTGATAAACTAGACTATTAATCAACTAATCGATTGGTGGATGAGTATTCAACAATCCAGATGAATTCCTATTCTTCGTAATTATTTAAAACTTTACATATGCAGGGGCATTTCACTCCAAACATATCCTTGCACTAAAAAGATAGACACAGCACCACGGGTAGAAGAACAGAACACATTCAGGTGTCTCGAAACGCGCTTTTAACAGTTGACACAGCATCTAAGAAATGCTGCACTTCTGTCCTAGACAAATCTTTCAAACAGATAAAAAAAAAAAAGTGTGAATGCAAAAATGTTATTATTGATAGATCCGTGGAGTCCAGATTGCATTATTGCCCGATCCCTGCCCCCCCATCACCATTACCTGTTATTTCCTGTCTGCTCGCTACTATCACCTTCAAAAAATAAATACTAAAATGCTGAAAAAAATGAAATGGACAACAAGGGCTGTCGTTTTAACACTTTCATTTAAACCACAACAGAATACAGGAATCTTGAGACATGATTTTCAAAGTTTCCACTACTTTTAACTTGTGTCCTGAAAATATGCCATTTGTAATGCTGAATACCAGTGAGACGCTCCAAATGTGTCCATCTGAGGCATTAACATGTACATAGAAAGAAAATTTAAAATTGCGCAGATGGAACGCAAGAACCCATCCTATGAGAACTGGACACATTGATGAATTCATTGCAAAACAGATTGCCATCTATTTTAGGCTGTTCAATATGAGAGCAATAACACACACATATATCACATACATATATATACACATATATACATATATATATATATATATATATATATATATATATATATATATATATATATATATATATAGATATGGAGTTCTAAAGCCACTTTTTGTATTGTCTAAATCAATGCTTTTTTTCAACTGCCACAAAATAGCTCCATTATTTCAAACTTAATTTAAATCCGTATATTTATTATTGGCCCAACATATTATATTTATAAATATAAAAATTATTTTGCATTATTTATATGAATTATCTTTATTTGGGGGCCTTAGCAAAAATGTGATTGCGATTGATTAAACAGCATGTCATGTATTTAATTAGATAAAAAAAAGTAATCAATTGACACCTACCAAAAACAAATTCAAAAATGTTGACACCAATAATGTAAATAGTCACTGTCAAATCTAAGTGTTAATATAATAAAATTTCGTTCGAACAGATTGTTAGGTGAAGCATGTAAAATCAGCATCTCTTCCATACCCACGGTATATTTAAAATAATTCTTACAAAAAACTACGAAAATCCAGTCAAACAACAGCAATTCACTCAAAGAGGGGGACATTTCCAATACAGAATTCAAATCTGCATCAAATGAGTGAAGTCTGTGACAAAAATGTTCTTTTACTTTCACATGACACGTTATCACAACTACTTTGAGAAAAAATATGAAAGACATTTTAAAAGAGTTTTATGCATTTCAAGGGTACTCAAGACACCAAAAGCAAATTTTGCTTCAATAATGCACTGACCTGAAGCAGTATTGTACAAGATCTACAATAAGCACATTTCACCATGACTGGTGCTAAAGAACTATTTACCTGACAGCTAAAACATGCCTGAACGTTATGATGCAAAGCTTCTAAAAATGTAGACTGCTACAAGTTCAAGTTCGCTGTCAAGTTCACGTGATGTATGAGAACTGGGTTGGTTGTCAGTCAGCATTTGGGGTCTGGAATGTGATCTGATTTATTGCTAAATACTAGCAAAAAATATATTTTGTTCAGCCAATACAATGGAGGCAGGGTTTGAAATGAACACCCCAGAAAACATATTGGCCACCTAAGCAAAATTTCTGGCCATTAAAGCAAATTTTATGATATTCATATCACATTCATATATGCACTTATTGTGATTGTTATTTGAAACGATCATTTGCACTGTGCGATTGAGGCCTGGAGTTTGTTTTTTTTTATTTTTGAGAGATTTGAAATCTTCTATAGCATTTTGAACAAGAAAATCTCACTAGATTTAAAAAGGGTTGAGCATTTGCATGGTGCAATTGATAAGTTTTTTAGCAAGTTGTAATGCAGTGGCTCGCACAACACACAAAAACCCAAAACACACAAAAGTTTTGAAATGCCGTGAAATTTGTGCTTTGTTCAGTTGCTTAAAAACATATTAATGACTAAAGTCTGATTGCACTGTATTCAGCACAAACTGGGCTACAATAATATGTGAGCAACATGTATGTACAGGTTTGTATTTTTGAGAAAATAACGTGTGGTTTTTGAAAAAACTAAAATTTTAAGTCATTGAAATAAGGTCATATAACACATACTAAACATTTGTCCACAAGCCTTTTGAGAACTGGATCTTGTAGCCTCATGTTTTTGTTACAAAATGATGTGAAAACCATCCTGATCACTCATTCATACAAAACAATATATTAATTAAACTTTTGTAAGACACTTTTAGTGTTAGAAAGGTCATATGCGAGGAGGCGTGAACTATCATGAATATTGATTGTAATTCACACCTGAGGAGAAAAAAAGAACCCTCCCATGGGCCTATCACTGAGGAATGTGACAGAAAGAGAATGAATGTGAGGAGACTTAATGATAAAAATCAAGTTTTAAATTAAAAGTAATCTGACTGTACATTTTCTTTGAATAAAGACTTTACTTAATTTTAGACCTACACTACCGTTTAAAAGAAGTCTCTTCTGCTCACCAAGACTGCATTTATTTGATCCAAAATAAAGTAAAAACAGTGATATTTTGAACTATTTTTACAATTTAAAAGAACAGTTTTCTATTTGAATATATTGTAAAATGCAATTTGTGAATTTTCACATCATTACTGCAGTCTTCAGTGTCAAATGATCCTTCAGAAATCATTATAATATGCTGATTCTCTAATATTGGCATATTTAAAGTGCATTTTACTCATTTACACCTGAACAGATATTTGCAAGCACAAGCTTTGTTGATGATAATGAGGCAGCATAAACACTAGTTAAAATATAATCTAAACATTCATATAATTTGATATAATACAGAATACAACTGCTTTAGTGGAAACATATTTAAATGTAACTAAAACTTGCTTATTAGGACATATTTCAAATGGCAATACTCTGAATCCTGGCTGGCATGTCTGGAAACAGTCCCACTAGTAAAATATGTACATGTTTAATAGCATGTCAACCAATGAAAACTAAATGACTTACTCATCCGAAATTGCATCCTCGGCTGGATCAAGTCTCTCTTCAAAATACAAACGTTTATCGGAGTCCTGCTCTTCTTCTGAGGAAAATGTTAACTCTTCCTTACTATCCAGGAGTTTCCTCACCTGTGTATCATTACAAATGCGCAGTAAAGTGAATGAATCGTTTACGTCAGACCTCACGGTTGGGGGCATGTACCATTTGCATTGATCGCCTCAGCACATTAGCATATGAATGGCGTGCTCTGCTGATGGGAATGATCACATTATCTAGAATTAGATGAACTGGTAAAAACTATACATTGCTTGGTTTCATACAGATTACATTGCAGGAGAATATTTGTTTTAAATTTGAATTGTTTTATTTACAAAGTAGAAATCTTAAGCTTTCTTCAGACATATGTTTCATGTTTGTGTGATAAGTATTTGCACATTCTCAGAATTCCCATTAAAAAAAATTCCCATAAAAACAATTCCAGCCTGATCATGAAATTTACATGAGCTTTGTAATGTTTTTGCAAAGCTCATGTAAATTTCATGATCAGGCTGGAATTTTTATTTATGGGAATTGTTTTTTAACTAGCAAAAAAAAATTACTGAGTGCCCTTTTAAAGACTGGGTGCACACCTGCAAATCTACTTTTCTCTGGTGTGTACATTTTGTTTTTCTGATACTGAAATGAGGTTTGCAGCAATTCATCTCTTTGGAGTAGTTTCAAGGTCTCTCACGCTGATTTTACCTTTGATTGTAGTTTGGATATTCTGTTGCAACACTGATAAAAACACTTTACTGTATGTCTAATCAAAGTCCACTCCTTTAAAGGCTGGTCCATCATTCCCACAAATACTGTCATGCTGAGCAACATTTCAGTGCAAGACTGAACTATTTTCAGTCATAAAAAGGGATGTCAAACTTCAAGAATTTGTCTAGTCAAAATGTCTTGTCGAATGTCATTTAGATAAACAATCACTTACTGAATCTTTAATATTCATCAAGCAAAACTCATGTGAAATGCTCCAAATAATGTGAATTTTTTACTACATTTTAGAAGATATTTGCATTATTTGTTCAATGACTACCTACATGGACACCAGAAAGACGTTTATTGCGAGAAGCTGCTTAAGGCTTGAAATCTGTATATGCATTTACATGAGTTGTGTTCGCGGCCTTCTTTTACTCCTGCTTACATGTGGCTCAGACATTAAGCAGCTTCCCGTGGTAAATAACAAACATGGGATCCGAGGAACACTTCAATATTTTATCCTCCGTTTCTTCACTTCATTTACAGATATTCCAGAGTTGTTGCCGTGTTAGTTTCCTTCACTTTCTATAGCGGCCTGCAGCGGAATTGTGCTGTAATAGTGGGGTTTTCCTCTAACAAAATAATTTTTTTCTCAGCGATTTGCAACAAAACGCCAAAGACAGAAAATTAATTATAGATACTAATGGTTTCTAACTGGAGCTTGCAATATATACATATATCTCTCTCTTATTTCTGAACGTATTTCTGCTGTGCATGATGCTCTTACTGGGTTTACTGGTTGCAAGTATGTCACAATGATGATGTTTGATTGTGACAACAGAACTCTTCATAACTGTTTTCAATTCTACAAGGTGAGGCTAGTGACAGTTATTACACACAATTCACCTTTACAATACGAGTGTATTGTTTTTGGCATATTCAACATCTTACACAACCCGGTGTCATGACTAATCATAATAAAAGTACGAGCAGGCAAAACCCTTAGAAATCTGTTGGTTCGTATAAAAAAAAAGTACATTTTCTTCCATAAAGAAAATTAAATTAACCAACAAACGATGTTAGGTTTTATCTTAAGTTTAACCCCTGACGCAAACCCTAAACATAACCATGATTTTATTATGAATATAACTAGTGTACAACAACAACAAAAAACATTCCGGTTTAGAACATGATGAGGGAAGCATATTACAAGTTGACCCACATATGTATTGCATAAATGAATATGGAATAAGTAACCAAATTTGTTAAGTTGTTCAGGAGGCTATTGATTGATCTCTAAGAAAATAAAAGTCAGAACTTTTCGTACAAGCCAAGTCATATGATATCTTATAATAATTCATACAAGATGGAGGAATTGTAAGTTGTCATGAGACTTTGTTGTGTTTCCTTTGAATTCTAAAAAAACAAAAAACTGCCAAATGTGTTGGGCTATTTGATATTTTGCATGAACAAACAGCTCTAATGAAAGTTTGACTTGATACAAGCCTGCTGTATGGTCAAATCATTGGGTTTTGAAATGACCACAATTATACAATCCTGATAAATGAGAAACGTAATTACAGATGGAATTTAAGGAATTTGGTCATGTAAACAGTCCAGCATCAGGCCACTGTCTGAGTCTCACTGTCCTCCATTTACTATCAACAGGAGTGTGTGAAAGCAAGAACTTGACCCCATCAACAGGGACAAACACAAATCCACACACTTGCATACTGTCTCCCCAATCCACCGTGACCCAGTTGAGGCTACGGATGTTGCTGCATTCTTGGTGTTTGGTCCTGGGGAATGCAAATATACCCCATAATTTGCTCTCAAGGCAATTAGCAGCCTTAACGATGCCTCTGTTCGGGAGGATCTCTCTTAATTACTGCGGCCTCCAGGGATTTTGGCTGCTCAGTGTTGTTGAGTTTTTAAATGTACAGTAATCACAGGGAAGGAGGCGGCCACATTTCCCCTCCCGTCTCAACCTCAATTAGTACAACATGTTAGCGAGCATTCCCTGCTGCTCTCATTAGCATCAACTGAACAGAAATGACTTCACCAATGCAGAAACTCTTAAACACTTCAAATTTTCTGTTGTGGATTTGTCAAATGCTAAAATGCAGGTTCTGGTTAACTGCCTACTGTCTGTATTGGTAGCTTCCTTGTAAGAAAGCATACTACATTCCTAACTGAAACATAACCTCATAAGTAACAGATCCAGCATCCTTTGGAGCACTAATTTATTTACTTCTAAAAGCATGTACTGTAAAATAAAAGAAAGGAGACAATTCATCAACATGCAAACGCCGAGGCCAGTTATGGTCTAAAGCCGGTTTAAACCTGCATGATGGACAAAGTTGAGCTACAATCACACCATGTACAATCGTACTGGGAATATTTTCACTGTCTTTTATATCAGTCTCCATGTTGTGAACCGGTCACGTTCATTTGGAGTGCCACACGTGCAGCCGATCAGATAGGAAACAGCATTAAGACAACCATTGCGAATGTTTTTTCTCTGCCTTATTCAGCCTTTGGGGGATTTACAACGCAACTACAGCATTTGAATTGTTTTTATGAAAAATCTCGATGTCTTGATTTAAAAAATACATACTATTTTATTGGCAAATTGCAAATTCGAATTAATCGGAAAAGAAATTGGAAAAACCGCGAAGCCATAAGTGCAAAGCGAGTCAATCGTTTTGGTCCATTTTCCCAAAAGAGGAAGACTGTAAAATTTTAATTGTGTACGTACGATATAGTAATAATAATTTTGTCAAAGTTTTGGACTACACGGACATACAGATGACCTCAAAGGTAACAGATGTGGATGCATAGTGAATAAGAAATGTATTTTATAGCACACGTGAAGCACTTTTACTTTTGAAGTTGCACTCACGGGCAAGTGCGGATCCAGCACAAGCAGCAATCATCTTAGGATTGAAATGGCCTGGATCGCCTGCTTAGATTGTCATGGACCGTCATGATTTGTAAATCAGAGGAATTTTTTATCCCGATCCTGAAGTTTTTTATTCTGGCTGATGGAACAGGCGCTTTAGAGGAAGAAATAAGCGCTCGATGGGAGGAAAGTTCTGGATTTTTGTGAGGTTTGTGAATTACTTCGGTTTAAACTAAATTTCTGCATATTTGCAAATGGTAAATAGAGGTTTTATAGATATTTGCCTTTTATCATTAGAAAAGAAAGGCAAACGTTACAGGGAACTGCTGATAGAATACAGTACATGCTTTTAGAAGTAAATAAATTAGTGCTCCACAGGATGCTGGATCTGTTACTTATGAGGTTATGTTTCAGTTAGGAATGTAGTATGCTTTCTTACAAGGAAGCTACCAATACAGACAGTAGGCAGTTAACCAGAACCTGCATTTTAGCATTTGACAAATCCACAACAGAAAATCTGAAGTGTTTAAAAATGGTTTTGAGGCTTCAAGTCTATTTTAGTAGGTCTGAATGATTAATTGAAATAAGATCAAAAACACAATACAAGTTTGCAATTATCATACAGCAAGGCCTGCAATTTAAATAAATAAATAGTCAGCATGTGCTGCTCACTGTTCTTACTGTATGTGTGCAGTGCTGTTACACATACTCAAAGCACAAGTGAGGCTAATGAGCTGAGTGCATTAAATTTACATTGCTCTAGATTCACTAATTGCACATGTGTAATTCTGAATATGCTTGGCTGCTAAAATTACAATCCAAATCCTAAGTAACCCCATAAATCTGAGTTTCTGTGGACAGAAGAGTGGATGAGTGCATTACCCTTGTACAAACAAATGTCTTCCAAACAAAGGCTTAAGGGTTTAACCAGACCGCAAAGCAATGCCACATGTAAGTGTGCATTAGTATATGACATTAGTACATAAATATGCTACTGTTTTATTTTGACAATAATAATAATTATTATTATTATTATTGTCAAAATAATATTATATAATAATAATAATAATAATAATAATAATAATAATAATTATTATTATTATTATTATTAATTATTATTATTATTAATAAAAAATTCAATAATACTTTCTAATAACTTATTACGGTATAATAATTATTACACATATATAGAATTTCTTATTATTTCTATTGGCATGACAACATGTCTGCCCATGACTTAATTTTGGTCAAAAGGAAACACTTTTTATATTTATTTTTTATCTGTCCAAATCGTTCAGCCCTGTATTTTAGTGACATTTTGTAATCATTACGATTTTTATCTAAATCACAGTGGAACTAAAACATGAACTGTTAGAAACCTTGTGACTGCACATTCCACCACAACAAAAGCTCACATGTTATGGACCTCAGAGACTGTAATTACAGGTTCAAATTGGTCAAATGATATTGGCAACTTTCCCTCCTCCTGCATGTTTTCAATGACTACTCACAATGGCTAGTCCTGCTAAGTCTACTGAACCAAACACCTCCTTACATTTTCATTAACTAATGATGAACAAGCCTGCATGGTGCTATGATAACATTAGTATAAACCTTCTATACCTCAGAGCCACATCAAGTGTGGCCTATAAACTAACAGAAAGGTCATTTCATTACACGAGTGTCTTTTCTAGTTTGATAAGGTGAATTTTTTCTTTAAATGTTGTATGATTTTAAACAATCTAACAGACAAATGATGTACATTCAGTGTCAATAAATTGCATTGTGCCATCTCAAGCAAAATAATGAAATTATGTGATGTGATAATTATTCTTTCAGAATTGTAACAGAGCAGAATCAATATTACAAGTAATGTACTCAGACTGATATCACAGTGAAATCAAAATTAGTAGGCTGACATTTCTTACACTAAAAAAAATCAGTTTGTGCTTACAGAAACTCAAAACAATGCCCCCAGTGGCCAAAGCAGTAAGTGTTTATGGGTGTTTGGGCATGTGAACTCAATTTTTCAAGTGTAATGTCCACAAAGGTGCGCCAAAGCAAGTTGTGAAAAGAGTTGTTTTCAGCTGTGTTCAAAAGGGTTCAAAGTGAAGAGGAATGCCGATTTTATAAACTGTACACCTCAACCCAAACCTTAAACCTAACCATCAGTGGAGTAAAAATTTAATGTTAGAGGGGAAAAAATTTAACATCCAGATTGCGCTCATCATTGATTATGTGAATGTGATTACTTCCTGGTTTCAACACAGTATATGAACCCAGAACTCCCAGACTTCTAATGTAACATGCTTCAGGTCACAGGGTAAGGTAAACATATTTTTGAGCCGATGCGAAAATATCTGATGAGAGATGGCACTTGTTGGCGAGTCAGCATAATGTGGATGAACCTAAAGTACTAGAAGTTTCTGAAATAAAATGCCAACCTCTTGTTGTGTGATCACATTGATTCAAGGCAGTGAAACTACAAAGGTGCTACTTGAGCATTTATTGCTGATATTTCAATTATATTATATTTATCAATTATATATACTGTCACTATCAATATTTTACTGTACAAAATCAGGGTAACAGGGTTGAAGATAGTCCACGAGTGACAAACATAGCAAAGCACTAGGAACGTGAAAGAAATTAGCAGTTTTACTCAAGACAGCTGACTTCCTGAAAGGATGATGTGGCAGTTTTGTAGAACAGTTAATCACTTGCAAAATATGATGGTAAAATGGTTGATGCACAACATGGGGACAGAACTTCAATTTTTTTTAATACTACAGTGTAAAATTATACTGTATGGAGTGAGAGTAAAAACAAAACTATCTTGTATTTCCATATATGTGGAAAATGTGCATATTTGCTATAAGAGTAAAGTTAAAAACAGGAGATGAAGGAAAAATATCAGTGTTTAGAAAGATGTCTACATAACAGTAAATGTCAAATTAAGCTATTATTAATCATTTTTAATCAACATGAGAGACACAAATGCACATGTATTGTAGAATGAACCAAGAGTAGTTTCTTTTGAAATGTTACTGAAAGAGGATTTGAATGGGTGGCGCAGATGTGAATGAGTCACTGTTTAAGATAGCCTACTGTTCTGCCAGTTATTTAAAATCCTAGTCAAAACCATTAAAACCCCAAGGTTCCAATGCCTATGGGCTGGTAATCTGAGCTACCTCACGAGGAAAAACAGTTTACACTCGCACATATTTAAGCATATTTTTTGCAGGCATTAGCTGAATCGGAGGGACGGAATCTTACAGGACATGATAAGCAAAAAAACATTTGTGTAGTTACAACCCTTGTACATCCAAGTGAGGGGGTGTAAATGTCCATGAAAATGAGAACACATAAAGCTGCCTGTTTTTGAAAGGTACTTTGGCATTCGTTTTAAACTTGAGAAGGTCTGAGGATTTCTGTGGAAAGGCTAAGGAGCTAGTGAAACCTGATATGGTGAAAATAACATTTTAGCCTCAACCATTATAAAGTTAGTCTGAGGATGTTGAAAGGTGTCACAAACAAGTTTGGGTCACATTCCACCCTTAATTTAAAAATATATATATAACACGCACATCAATACCCTGATAACTAGGGCTGAAACGATTAGTCGATGTTATCGAAAACGCTGACAATAAATAATTGTAGACAACGTTTTTGTTGTCGGATATTAGTTTGATCTCATTTAACATAACATGAGATCATATGAAACTGATGGTGCGGGAGAACAGCACTGAAGCTCGTGTCTGACTGAGGAGAGGCAGAAAACAGCTCACAGTCCAGAAAAACAGTCAAAAAGGTGATGTAGATCACAAAGTATGAGGTAATTATAATGCACAAATACCAAATAAATTAAAACAGAAGCACTGTCATCATGAAATCAAGCAGAGCTTAAGTAAAACTTGGATGTCAGAGCGTCTAAAAAGCAAACAGCCTAGTGTTATATCATTAATGCATCTTTTATTTAAGTTAAAATAATAAGGAAGTGGGTCATTAACAAACTCCAAAAATGGGATTTCTCTGTGTGGTCAGCGCTGATTCTATGAGTCGCGTGAAGTGGGAGAGATTGAAACTGCACCTGGCTGATGCACACACTGTCGCGGGGACACTCATCCCTCAAGGGCGTGCGCTCGCCGAAGCTAGATTATAACATGATGGCTCGTGACTTATTGAATCATAATTTATCAGTGTATATCTTAGTGAAGAAAATTGGCAATACGCAGCTTTATTAATAAGAGAGAGTTTGTTTTTGTGAGTTAAAGATGGATTGAAGTCAACAAAGGTGAGAGGGGTAGTCTTTGCCCCATTATACACCAACAAAATACATTTTTGATTTGTCTTGTTTTCCCAAAATAATATCAAACTCATTTAAAACAATGTACATTTACTTCAGCAGCTATACTGCTAAATAAAAATTGTTATCTGAGAATGTGAAATATAATATATAAAATACAAATATTTTAAAATATCTAAAGATCCTTTAAAAAAAGATGCATTCACCTGAGAAGCAGCATTAGATATTTATACTTTTAGAGAATACATCTTGAATATAAGTATTTTGTCTTTACTGCACTTGCAAAAGTATAAGGAAGTGAAAAAATACTCTTATCTACAAAATACACTTACTGTACATTTAAGACACATTATCTTATATGTTACACTGGGTAACCTCCTCGTTGTCACTATAATGTGGTTCTGGCTCTCGGTGGGCCGCATGGTGAGATGTGCATGGATGCCGCGGAGAATAGCGTGAAGCCGCTCGCTGTCTCTGCAGTAACAAGCTCAACAAGCCATGTGATAATCCCAATATTACCAAGAAAAATTAGGAAAATTTGGTAAAGTAGTACTTTTAGATAACGCTTATCTCCGTTACAATGCTCAACAGTTAAGTACTCCATTTAGTATAATAAGGATCTCTCAACTGAAACACTATTCCAGTGCTTTTGGAAATGTCCCTCAGAATGCTGGTTCCTTGTAGTTATTGCTCTTGTAACTGTAGCTAGAGACTACTCCCTGGCATAGTCCTAAAAAATTATCCAAAGTTCAGATTGTGGGATCTTTTCCCGTTTATGTCATTGCAAAAATAAATCTCACCTCACAAGGTCTCCCAAGGCAAAACAGTTTGAGCATCCTGCTTCAGCATGTCATGGAAATTAGGCAGCATCTAACCAAGGAAAATGTTACCAGTACACACTTACCCTGCAGAGTGACTTTGAGTTTGATCAAGAATAATCATGGAAGATTAAATTAAGTTTGAATAGGGTTTGAAGGCCTTAGTTTTTTCTCTTCAAGTGTGATTGGAAGCTAATTTTACAGTGTCAAATTTTACTACAGGAAAATCGTTATATATCGGAAGCAGGTATATAGCCGTTTTGAATTAAGTAAATATCTTGCGAGCGCGCCCGAGAAGGGCTATAATCCTCAACTTCGCCCCTATTGCATAGTAAGACTAACTCTTGAATAGTGCTGCTTCTTTTTGTTTCTTAAAGCTGAAGTGGGTAATTTCTGCACCACTAGCATTACCAAATTAAAAATAAATCACAACCCCTCTGTCTTCCATTGGTTGTACAAACAGATAATACCAGCCAAAACTCACAACAGGGTTCATACAGATGTTAAATTCAAGGACTTTGCAAGCATATTTTTTATTGTTTTCAAGGACTATGCTCGAGATGTCATTAAAACAAATAATTGTTTTAATTAAAATATATTAAATAATTAAAATATTTTATTCATTCAGATCATTTATTTTTATAAAACACAACTTATTACAAGTTCAACATATCTCAATGTGCATCTTGAACTACAGAAACAATTCTTGGTTCATTCATGATAAAATTGATGTGCAATTGTATAGTGTGCTCCTTAAAACATACTTCGCTTCTCAACAAAAGTGAATAACTGGACCGGTAAACAGTATTTAAGGATAGGACTCATGTGCCATGTTCCATGTTTTCTAAAGTTACACAACAGATTTATGTGAGGAACTGACCCAAATTGCAAATTCAGTTCAGTGTTTGCCTATAAATGCTTAGGGTAAACATTTTATAACATGTTTTTATACATAAAAGGACAACTTGGCTGTTGTTCTTCCTTTTATTACTTAATCTGGTTTCACAAACTAAGCAAGTTCACACTAAGTTAACACTAATGAGGGTTAAATGGGTTGCAACACCACATTTTGAGGGTTCAAAGGGGTACAACACCAAATATTTGTGTGTGAAAACATTAGTTAAAATGCAAATTAATAGCTTTTCAACATGCTGGAAAAACTCAATACAGGTGCATCTCCAAAAATTTGAATATCGTGGACCGTTTTCTCAGTAATTTAATTCAAAAGTGGAACTGTCATGTATTCTAGATTCATTACACATCAAGTGAAGTATTTCAAGCCTTTTTTGTTGTAATCTTGATGATTACGGCTTACAGCTCATGGAAATCAAAAATCCAGTATCTCAAAATATTAGAAGAATTTAGAATACAGAAATGTCGACCTTCTGAAAAGTATGTTAATTTATGCACTTATACTTGGTTGGGGCTCTTTTTGCACAAATGACTGCATCAATGCGGCGTGGCATGGAGGCAATCAGCCTGTGGCACTGCTGAGGTGTTATGGAAGCCCAGGTTGTTTTGATAGTGGCCTTCAGCTCATCTGTATTGTTGGATCCGGTGTCTCATTTTCCTATTGACAATAACCCATAGATTCTCTATGGGGTTCAGGTCAGGCGAGTTGGCTGGCCAATCAAGCACAGTAATACCATGGTCAGCAAACCAGTTACTAGTAGTTTTAGCACTGCGGGCAATTGCCAAGTCCTGCTGGAAAATGAAATCCTCCAGTAATAATTAATTGTGATTGGCCCATTCTGAACAGCGCTGTCAAAAGTAACAGGTGCCACGTGACAGCGCCGTCTATGCGTTACCTGCTTCAGCAGTGGTCCAGTGGTCTGTCGTTGTGTTTCTCCAAAAATAAATACAAATGTATTTATTAACTAATTTAAGCAACTTTTTTTTTTATTGGTAAAAATTGCTATTTTCAAGGGTTTTCCTGGACTTGAATTTGAAAATGCCAAATTCAAGTACTTGAAGCACTTCAGGCACCTTGTACGAACCCTGTCACACTAATTGGTTGAGCCAGTGTTGTGGTGTGGAGCTGTTGTGGAGCTGAAAACCACTCGCTTCACAACTCGTTTTTTGGCACCCCTGAAAAAAATAAGAGCTCACACATGCCCATACTCCCAACAGCACTTACTGTTTGGCCACTGGGGGGCAGTGTTTCGCATTTCAGTAAGCACAGACCGAATTTAGCTACAAGATAAATTTGAACATCCAAAGAAATATCAGTCACATCCAGACAGATACACTTTTGATTGTAAACACATTGATTTTTCTAGGTTTATTCATAACATCCACACTAAAATGTTTTTTTAAAAAGGCTTTTGAAAACTCTCCTCAAACGGATTAGTGTGAACATGGTCATTAGCTGGAAATGCTGATTTGATCAAATCTCATGGCCAAAGATGTATAGAGTAACAATGCAAGATGACATGATTAAAACAGATGTAGCCCTCAAAACATTCAAGTAGCATTTGCACACAGTCTATCAGCCTCTCACTCATCACATTCAATTCAAACTTGCAGATTTTGCCAAAAGAAATCATGTTTTATCTGAGAATTTAGCTGAACAGAGGTGTTCTGTCCATATCATTGGAAGAATACATTCAAAAACCATTAATGTCATGAAAATAATTGGGGGTATGTACACGTCACAATGCGTTTTTACTGATAATATTGCCATCCGATTAGTTAAGCACATTCCATTTCATAATTTCATCAATTGACCAAGTGTAAATGCCCCCCATTAAATTCCAGTTTGTTTGGTATACATATACCATTTCAGTTCACATTGGCAGTCAAATTCATGTTTATTATTCAAATTGATTACCACCCTGAAACTTCAAGTTTACCCACTTTATACCTGCTTTTGGACAGGCAAAGGTCTACTAAAATTCATGGGAGGCAGAGCTTGGGTCAATGAGCCTGTTCACGTGAACAATAATATGCTGATAATGCCCTAAATCTGCTTATTTATTGGGTAGCTCAGCGAGTATTGACGCTGACTACCACCCTTGGAGTCGCGAGTTCGAATCCAGGGCGTGCTGTGTGAATCCAGCCAGGTCTCCTAAGCAACCAAATTGGCCCAGTTGCTGGGGAGGGTAGAGTCACACGGGGTAAGCTCCTCGTGGTCGCTATAATGCTTAGTTCTTGCTCTCGTTAGGGCACGTGGAGAGTTGTGCATGGATACAGAGGAGAATAGCATGAAGCCTACACAAGCGCTCTGCAGTAATGCGCTCAACAAGCCTCGTGATAAGATGCACGGATTGACGGTCTCAGACGCAGAGGAAACTGAGATTCCTACGCCACCACGAGGACTTAGAGCGCATTGGGAATTGGGCATTCCAAATTTTTATGTCAAACTGTGAAAAGGTATCCACACAACACTTGCATACATTGGATCAGCCGGTAAGAACACCGATAGAGGTGTCTATATGCAATGTTAAACCGGGCAAAAATCTACCAGCGTCGATCGGTTTATTCTAAAGCCATTTATGACCTTACACTAATAAAGGAACGCCGTTTAATGCGTTTACATGACCACACATGTAGTCGGCTTATTAAGCATAATCAAGTGTAAGAACGTGCATTTAAACACGCTCATTGACATGTATCATAAATCCTAGACAAATAAACAAAAAATATTTTTTAATTTTTTTAGGTATTATTTATATAATATTTCAAAAGTCACTCTGTTAAGTCACTGATAAGAAAGCCTGCTCAATGCCTTAAACGTATAGGCTAAATGTATCATAACAAATTGCAATTTGTGGACAAAGATTTAGTATTAAGCATTATAATACAGGTGTCGTGATTCAAAGTATGAGCTATGTAGTGACAAATTCGAGACACAGAGTGTATAGACTTTGCACAACCAAACCCAAAGAACACATTGTATTTTCCTCGCATCCACTCCCTTGAGTGAGGACTTAACACAGTCACACCTGCCCAACACTCACCCAGGCAACCACTATGGCAACACCAATGCAACTCAACACCTCTCCCCATTCTGGTTAAAACAGGCCGGAACATTCTTAACACATTAAATATATGAGCAAGTGAAACCCTGTTACAGTCCAAAGCCTTAGTGATGAAGAAACATCAGACAACACAACATCAGATTAGAAGAAAACAAAACAAAAGGCCTTTGGGTGGAGATTTAACAATACATAATACAATGACATCAGTCTGCATAATGGATTGTGTGTTGGAATTTCAAAATTGTGCTGTGTGAATCACTTAAAGTGCATTCCAGTCTATGTTAATACAGAGGAGTGCTCAATATATGGTATTAGGAGGTAGGCCAAAATCAACACAGATCGAGTCATTTTATTTTATGGTAATGTTATGGCCTATATGACAATGTAGTTATTTTGATGCATATTCATTAATAAAATAAAAGGTTTATACTTAAAATGATGTGGTAATGCCCTGGCCCAGATTAAATCTGCTGACTTTCACACATTTTCTGCGCTAATTCTGATGGAAAAATCTATATGGTTCTGCGAAGGGATTTGAAAATAGTAAAATGCTTAAAAATGAAGATTACAATTCTATCTTATACATTTAAAGGATTTTTTTTTATTTTTTAATGAACTTTTCCTTAGTGACAGACAGTGAAAAACAAAAGGAGAATTTTTGAAGAATATCTTGGCTGCTCTTTTCCATTTAATAAAAGGTAATAGTGACCAAAGCTGCCAAGCTCCAAAGACAAAAAAGCACCATAAAAGAATCATAAGTGGCCATAGTGTCTTGTGTGCTATATTACAATCCCTCTGAAGGATTGTATGTTGAACCGATTAAAAATTAAGTTGTTATTCAATGATCATTTTTCCCTCCAACGAAGCTCTGAAATTTACAGCAAGTCATACTGACTACAAAAATGGCTTACCAATGCCATCTGAAATGCTGACAGCAAACTGTTCTTGCATGACAAGTAACAAAACATAACTGAATTTAAAAGTTTCAGCCCATTTATCAGCACCATATTAGCTTTGAAATCTACAGCTGAAGGAAAGATTTTCAACTCCAACATTTCTGGAGTTTGTCACGCAAGCCTATCAGAAGACTTGGAATATACAGTGTAAAAGCGGCCTACTGTTTATAATACTTTAAAGGGATAGTTCACCCAAAAATGAAAATTCTCTCATCATTTACTCCCCCTCGTGATATCCCAGATTTGTATGACTTTCTTTCTTCACCAGAACACATTTGAAGAAAATTAGAAAAATATAGCTCAGAAGGTCCTTAAAATGCAAGTGGATGGTGATCCGATATTAGAAGCTCCAAAAATCACAGACAGTTAGCATAAACATCATAGATACGACTCTAACGGTTAAATGGATCACTTCTAAAGTAACATGATCACTTTTGGTGTGAAAAATATAAATATTTAAGTACTTTTTAACTTTAAATCATCACTTCGGGTAAGCTTCGCGAGAGGGTGGAGTTCACGTAGTCGCTAATGTAATGCATTACATTTGCCATCTCACGTTCTCCTCTCGGTTGAGACATCCAGGATAAGCACACAAACGCACCATTGTGTGTAAAGAAACAGATAAAAACAGATATAAATGAAAACCAACAAAGCTTCTGTACAGTGTTCCAGCTGTGATGCACGTGCGTCAGTTCACGCATGTTTCAAATACCAATGCGATTAAGTCATGTGCATAACGCTGCTGACCCGAAGCATGATTTAGAATAATTTAAAAAAAAGGTACTTAAATATTTACCATTTTCGCACCAAAAATGATCGTGCCGCTTTAGAAGACATTAATTTAACAGATGGAGGCAGATGGATGACATTTATGCTAAGTGTCTGTGATTTTTGGAGCTTTTTCAAAACACATTTTCAAATGTGTTCTGGGGAAGAATGTGTTTTTGGGTGAACTAATCAGTTTAATTAATCTTTTTTTGTTGTGTTTTTGGTAATGTTGGACAGCCCCAGTCCCCATTCATTCTATGGGATGAATGGGCTTGTTACTATTGAATATATTTCACATTTTGTGTTCTGCAGCGGACAAAAAGTCACAAGTTTGGAACAATATAAGTTAAATTATTACATTTCCATTTATGGTTGAACTATTCCTTTAAGATACTTGGAAAGATGATTATTACCCCTGTGACCACAATTAAATTATACTGTATATAACTGTGGCAAGATGAGATGTTGCTTGGCAACCATAAACAACTAAACATTCATGTTACACAAACTAATAACAAGTTCTTCTGCATTATGACGTTTTGGGAAATACTATATATCTACCAAAGTATAAATGGTATAGCAAAATCTCTAGCAGTTGACATTTATACAGTTGCACAGTATATACGGTTATACTTCCCAGCCTTATTTGGTATTTATATCTTTATGACGTGAGCTGCATAAAGTAATTCACCCCTCAGCAATAATATTGGATTTTGTATTTTTTTGCTGTCATAGAAACAGAAAGAGATGTTTTTATCACGACTCCAGAATGGAAGGTATTCACAAGCTCTTCGTTCTGACAAGTATGATATGCCATTTCCCACAGGCCATGAAGAGAAACAGACTCACAAAAAAAGTGTGCAGCAAAAAAAGGTGGTCCTTTGTTTTACAAGCCATAGTATTTTGTTTAACTAGCAATAATACATTCAAATGGTCATACATCACAATTATCCACATAAAAAAATATATATATTTAAAACGATCTAACTAAATGACCAGTCGACTACTGTGATCCATTTCAACTCCAACTTCTCCAAGAAGCTTTCTAGACATTGTCAAAAGGACGTGATTAGTCAAATCTACTATACAGTATGAAGCCATAAATTCAGAGTATCTGAGCTGATTGGACGGCAACAACAAGCTGTGGTTAAACTCTCAAGTCTTTTTGTAGAGGAAGTGGTCAGAGGAGTCCAAGTTTTTCGAAAGTATCCTTGCAATACATATACTGTAAATCTATACCATGATAAAACACACACATACACCTCAATTACAGCACAGAAAACATGGTGTTGACTTTGCACTGAAAAGAGAAAGTGTGGTGCAGAAAGACATATACCAGCATTATGACCACCAGCATCTTCTCCAGTTCACAGTCTTTAAATAAAACACAGACAGCTCGATGATAAAACCTCTCCCTTTCAGGGACACAACAGCGCACAGGAAATAGAGACAAACAGACGACCAGTAACAGACTAAACACTATATGCACACATGAGAGTGAAGGACAAACTGAAGTACAGGAACATTTTTATCACAAATGTAATGGCTTAGAGAGAGGTCTTGAAGAAAAAAATAGAAGTGCAAAAGAGTGTGAGACAATGTCAAGGGAAGCCATAATGTCTCTTTCCTCATCAAAATACAATAGATCATATCAGTGACAATTCCTGTGCAAATGAACGTGGTGCATATTCTTAAAACAAAAAATCCACAATTGCAATTAGACATTTTAAAGGAGATCAAAATGCATCCAGATTGCTATTAGCATCAGAATATGACTTGCAGTTAGAGCTGGGCAATATAAATCTCAATATATATTAATGATTTTGCTGACTATATAAAATTAAGAAACATTGTGATTCATGAATATTCTGTTGATTTTAATGCACTTTTTTTGTCAATTAAAAGGGGCATTCAGTAGTTCTCTAGCTAGCTTTAGCATTGCTCGTCTTCATGTAATTTAAGCTCTAGCAGTTTAAATTACATTAAATTACAGATATGACAGTGGTGTTAGACGCTGCACTGCCGTCAATCGATGTGGCTCAGCATGATCGTCTCTGCTGCCCCCGCCAGCTTTGGAATATCATTTGCATCTGGAGTTTGAGGTAATTTCTAAAGTTACTTATTACTACAATAATATAATTGATTTGCCTAAAAACAAATGTCAGAATTTAAGTGAACATGTTTCTACTGTTAAGGACAAATTATTATTGTCCCTCATATCAATAATCTTTGGAGACTGTTATTATCTTTATTAGAGAACTGCTTAGTGTAAAATAAATCTCAATTATCTAGCGACACAGAATGTTATTATAAAGGAAAGATTAGAATGTTTATTTATGATCAAATTTAGCATGTCCATGAATACTGTATTTGAAGAGCTCATTTTATTTCCAAGCAAACCAACGTCATGGTTTACTCAAAATCCACAACAATCGCTGCGCCAATCTACAAAACGAATGAAGACGTGTGCCGTTTCACAGAGGTGGATGTAGATGGGCCCCTCTTGCTATAACTGTGATAAAGAAAAGAATTACACGTTGCTTTCCGGTTGCGTTTGTAAACACAGATGAAAACTGTCCATTACTAACATACGTTGAATACACTTTATTTTAAAACATTTTCTGTAAATTCCACTGATAATATTTGAGAGAGTGGTCAAAACAATTGATAATATCTTACCAGTCCAACAAAAAAAATAATAAATCAACATCGGCATCACTACTCATGTTTTTCTCTGTCATCAAATCTTTTCATCATTTTACTCTAGTTTATTATAGAAACACAGAGGGTCATGTGATTCCAACATGGTGAAACACAATGAAGGGGTGACCCGCACTATGTATAATTAAAACTTAATCTTCATCTCATGTGAGAGTACACCATTCAGATCACTCTTCACAAAAACAATACATTTTTTAATGTGTAAAACTTTATTAATTAGCCCCAAATTACTGAATGCACCTTTAAGTATCCTCGACCAGGTCATTAGATTGGTTTAGAAATGTTTCAGTGTCTTGCAAGTCGAGAAAGAGAGTGATGTTTTAATAGCACCTCAGATTTAATATCAATGTAATATCCTGTTTGGAATACGTCTGAAGTTACGTATGTAACCTCGGTTCCATGAGACGAGGGAACGAGACATTGCATCACTAAGTTGACGCTATGGGGAGTGTCCTTCCACACGACCTAATTGAAACCTATCTACAATAATGCCAATTCTAAAATTGGCTATGGTTTTTCAGCCCTGCCCTTTTAGGCACGAAGCTGTCCGGTAAAAAAAGCATGTGCACAAACACCATTCCTCAGGATTTTCTGGCTGAGGGACAAGAACGCATCGCTCGCAATTCAAAGAACTCTTCTGTAAGGAGTCTGTAGTGCGGCCAGCTTACACAATGTCATGTTCCCCTCGTATCAGAGAACCGAGGTTACATACGTAACAGAGACGTTCCCTAACGACTCTGTACACTTGACATTGTGTCAATAAGCTGACGCAATGGGGAACAGAGTCTCATCACGCATGATGAAACATGATGCCGCAGTCCCGTGAGACGGAGACCAAAATGAATATGTCGCAAGTGAATCAGCCTCATGGTGGACCAGGAGGGGAACACTCAGAACGGAAATGTGAATGATAGTCATATGGTATTAATGAACCCCTTCAAGAAATCCAGTCGGGAAGGAAGTTTATATATAAAGTGCTTGTGACTTTTTTGTGAAATACAACAGCCTGAATACAGACATGTTATGAATAATTGGGGGGGTTTTCTGAAAACAATTTGACCAATTTTTTGCATTCAGTCCACAGTGTGTATGGATGGTCAACTTTTACATTTCAGTGTGGAAAATTGCAGATGTCAGCCCAAAAATGAATCAGAGTTTAGCGAGTTAGTGTAGGCTCTTATTTATTTTTCCGATATTAACAGTTTGACCAAAGATTAAATGACATAAATTATAATCATTAATAGTTTTTGGCTTATGTAAGCATTAACAGTGTGTATAAATGCTGATGATATCGCATTATGTTTGTAAAATTAGAACCACTAGTGTTTTTTTGTTTTTTTAAAAGGATCCAACCAACTAATTAGGTTTATCTTCATACTAGGGCTGGGAAATATGATGCATAATTTCGGCAATTAATATTTAACGCAAATGCCACCCTAAAAGAATACCTTTCCACCCCAAGAATTAAAAGTTATGGCCAATTTGACAATTTACGAGTGCGAATCTCCAATGTCCGACTGCACTGAATGCAGCACGAGATGGCGCCAGAGCGGCAAGTGACTGATCAGTTTGGAAAAATGCATGTTCTGAGTAAACAATTAAAGCGATGTCCAGTACCTCGTTTGAGTGCCGTGACCTATTTATTTCCACAGTGTATTTATGCTCACTTTAGTACAGCTCAGTCCATAGATCTTCATGTGTAAGTTTTTCTTTGTATAGTTTCTTCTTGTACAAATGCTGCGTGCGTTTGCTTCCCCTCTCACACATCTGACTGTCATCACCTGTGTCTTACCTTAAAGCCTTTCCAGTAATAATGTCCTTACTTCAATCATACTTCTATCTCCTATTAAGTGAGATCACATTGTATGGTCACTTATTCCTAATATGAACTGTTTCACATGAAACCTCAAATGCAAGACTTTGATTGCATGAGATTAAGTTTGTCTGTATGAGTTTGTAAATGGCAGCCTATGCCCTTTTTTAGTGTGTACATACTATTTCTCATCAAACTGTGATAAACGTGATCAAATTAAGTATTTATAAGTCTGCCATATGTTGCCACCCCTCAAAAATTCCTGCCCCCCTCTCGCCACCCCATAAATATTTTTCTAGATCCGCCCTTGCCTTCAAGCAATAGGAGAAAGGTGTCCCAAGAATTTCCTGGCAGTCAGCTCAGTCTTACAGGCTCAGATTAGGGTGGGGGTGGGGTTAGGACATCTGCTGCCTGCCAGGAACAAACCCAGGCACATTTGTACAATGGGTGAAACTTCACAAAAATATTTTTCCCCACTTTCTGTGGCTAAAATTGGCATACATAAATTGTCAGGAGGTACATGCTCGACTCAACTGCACATATTATCACAAAAACTGATTTTCAACTTCAGCAAATTAAACTTTAGCATTCAGTAAGTTTTATATCTGTATGTGTAGTGTCTAATAATGCACTGGCAATGTAAACTTAAGCTTCTCTAGCCAATAAAATTTGATTTAAATTTAACCCGTCCAAAAAAAGTTCACTGGAAAATGCCAGAAGATTTTGCTCAAATTGTAATTGCAAGATGTCCACTGATTTTATAATTTCATAAAAATAAACGATGATTAACCATTTAATTGCTAACTACTTGGGGCAAAGTATAAAATAGACACATTTATGATGATTTTTTTAATGTTTGTTTTAAGGTATCAGGCACCATAATTGAATTGTGTTTAATCACAATTAATGACAGAAACCTGTGTGATTAGTTTAATATTTATTTTCTTCATACTTCTAACACTTCATGAAATATTATATTTTTATTCCGTTTCTATTTACACTTATTATATATTTTTTTGTTGTTGTTTGCTGACACAATATTTCAAATTAATTTTATTTAGATTTTTATCTTACTGGTGCTGAAGAAACACGCAATGGTTTATTTACATGTTTCCAGTCAGCATGGTGTCATGGGCGTATTTGATGACATTATCGAATGCTGTGTGGGGAAAAGATGAAGAAAAATCAATGTATGTGTTCTGCAGAAGAAAGAAAGTCATACAATCTGGGATGTCATAAGGGTGAGTAAATGATGAAGATAATTGTAATTTTTGGGTGAACCATTTCTTTATTAAAATGTTTTTGCTTGGGTTAATTTAGCTTAGTTTACATTCATACATAAAATATTTTAAACACTCAAAAATGGCTGGTGAAAAGATTGTCCTTCTGATTTCAGAGCAAATCTATAAATGGAGTTATATTTTCAATATCATCAAAAGGTTGAAAAATATCAAGATATAATTAGATTGGTTATATCGCCCAGCCCTAATTGTTCAAGGTCTGTCTGGAATGTTATTCTGTTGTGCTATTGGCAAAACCATACAAAGGACTGAACTACTTCCTTGGTGGTCTCTCTAGGGGTGATTTATTGCACAGCTGACAGTATCATGTCTAAGTGCAGTGACTGAGTGTAATTATGAGACACAATTTTGGATGTTATGCCTTCCATGGCCTATTACTGCTCTGGATTTATATCAACAGAGAAAGCAAAAAATGTTTTTCTTCCTAAAGAGTTGGAAGAGAGAGAAACAGAGTGTAAAAGAGATGTTGGGGGTGGGTGTGTGTGTGTGTGAGAGAGAGAGAGAGAGAGAGACAGATGCACAGGTGGAGACAATAGAGAGTACAAAAGCATCTCTGGTCTCTATTGGACTTTCAATAGATTTGCTCTTTACATGAGCATGTCTAGATTTTTCCCCATCCATTGAAAAGTACTGCTCAGTCATCATTCAATTTCACCTGTTCCCAGCCTTAAAACAGCTCTCTGCTCACTGTGTCTAGGTGACAATACGAATACACTACCAGTCAAAAGTTTGGACACACCTACTCATTCTTTAGTATTACTATTTGCTACATTTAAGAATAATAGAAAAGTTATCATAACAATAAAATGACACAAATTAAAGTATTGGAATTACGTAGTGACCCACAAAAAAAAAAAAAATGAATGACTTTTTCAAAGTAGCCACCCTTTGTCTACTGTAATATTACAGCTCTGCATGGGCATTCTCTCAACCAACTTCAAGAGGTGCCACCTGTAAGGCTGAGCATTGTTACAGATTTCCTGTTTCGATTCGATTCTGATTTCCAAGCTCTCGGTTCAATTCGATTATGATTTGGATATCGTTTCCTATGGGTATATTTAAGCTTAAGTTAATGTCCACCTTGCTTACATAAGAAATTATTTCCCAGAAAATGCTGCTTATTATACTGGGGACTGTCTTACTAGGTGCAGTACATTACAAAAATGTTTAATTCTACTAATTCAATTTTTAAAAGTTTTTTATCATTTTGGTCACATTTTAGCTTTTAAAAATAAAATATAAATCCATGTATTCCATCAATAAATATTGCATACATTATATTTTTTTTACATGTTTATTGTGTACATGCATAATTTGTCCTATTTAAAAGTATTTACATTGATTTGTTGAACACATGATAACAAAATGGTACTGTCTCTTTAAGAAAACCGGCTGTTCTGTAAATGAGCTTATACTAACAAGAGAGACTTGAATGGCTTTATCTCATCTGTGCTATGCATGATCAGGGTTTGTTTTGTTTTTCAATGACAAATGGATTGCATGGATCTCGTCTTTGGACACACAGAACGTGTCAAACCAAACTTTTATTCTCAACACGGTGCTGAAGGTTCTTTCCAACTATACTACACAATCACTGGTGAGTGAAATCTGAACATTTACCGGCCAGTGGCTAATCACAGACATTTTAGTTGCATAGCGTAAAATTTGGTTGCAAATGCGAGCGGTTTTCTCTTTGTAGTAGGGAGTTGCACATTGAGTAAAATAATCATTTTGAGATTTAAAAATTAATATAGAGAACATTCAAATAAACATTGTGATGCATTTTTACCCAGTCCTAGCCACCTGGGATGCTTTTTAAATTGCATTGATTCTTACTATCCGGTTTCTTATCATTTACATTTGCCTTCAAATCTTTTAAATCATTGAAGCATAAGCCTTTAGAACAAAGGTTTTTAAGATCGTGAGAATTCAGTCAAGTGTGTCTGAACGTCTGTTGTGTAGAACATGTAGAATGTGTAACGTTTATAAAGACATTATTTAAATGATCTATTGGTAAGCTAGACTTTTATACTAATTTCTGAAGTTAGCCATGTGCAAATTGTGGTTGAACATACTGTAGATTCTCTCACATGTGAAGCGGTTCACATTATTCTGCATAACTGAATCTAAAACATTTCAGCCTTTCCTCAGTCAAGGCATCCCCTTCCGGCACAATAGATTTTCTTTTTTTGTTACATTTTTCCAAGCAGATTGCTTGATCATAATTTACCAACTAGATCATAATTTACTTGAAAAGCAAAGTGACAACATTTATAAAGTCTTGCTTTCAGAGTAACCAAACAAAATCAAGTGAGACTTATGCTTAAAACAAGATAAAAAATATTTGCCAGATGGGGTAAGAAAAATAAACTTAATTCAAAGGGATAACAAGAAGATTTTGCATAGCCCATTGGCAAATAGTGTTTCCTTCTTTAAAGCATAAACCTCACTACATTGTGTGAGAGCTCTCTGTAAGCAAGACGTCAATTTGATTCTCAAGAAAATGTCTTTTTTTTTTTTTTTAAGAATGTTTACAACTTTTATTTTCACAAGTTGAAAATATTGAGCAAATTAGAAAATATATTCTGCCATTTTTATTTTTTATTTTTTATTTTATTGCAGTGTAGTGAGGAAAAAAAGCAAACAAACGGCTTAGTATCACATCAAACGGAATTTCAATACAGATCCATTGTATCACTTAAACCAGTTGTAACGCTACTTTTTCAATGTTTGCATAGTCTTTTCAGTAAAGACTCCGGACGCAATAATCTGATAACATGTTGTACAGCAGTGAGTTTCAAAAGGATGCTGAAACTGAAGCAAGATTCTCATTTCTCATGCAAAAACACAATATGATTTTAACTGAACGTCTCAAATAAACAAATATATCTGTCCAGCTCATCATAAACCCAACGTAAAACAAATATTTCCCAGATTGTTGTAATGAAAGGGAGATTTACAACTTACCAGAGTATAAGAGTTGGCGCGCGGTTCGAGGTAATCACACCACTGACTGACACCTGCGAGGATGACGTCAAAAAACCCCGCACGCTTTCTGTGTCAGCGTGAAGAATCGCAGCTCTTCTTCAGAAAAGTCACTCGTGCTCTAACGAAACACAGACCTGCCTGAAACACTTTAAGCGCGTCTGTTTCTAGGCTGTACCAAATTCCCACACCGCCCAGTTTTGTCAAACTTTTCGCGAGGATGTTTCCGCTGTGGGAGATGTTGCAGCATCATCCGCGCGCTCCTCGTTCTCATGCCACGTGTTGCTGTCAAAATAAAGCCTGCAGGGTGGGCACGCGAGGTGGCAGGCGGGGCGTGTTAGAGTATGTGGGATGGAGAATAAATATGAATTTAACGCCAAAGTAAATATTAAAAGAGTCTGAACACAGTAATCAGTGCGCCACCTGCTGACGGTGGTCATGTACATTTTTGTCATTCTCAAACTACATCAACAATTGTTTTATAATTGTGTTTTTGGATTCTTAGCAGTAGTCTACGTTAAATGCGTAATGTTGTAATTTTGTCGTTTCTACTCACAATAAAGACATCCAATATGGAAATCAATGATTTTATTAAACTTAGCGCACTATATGTTCAGTCTCAAACCATCTCAAAATTAATTTCAACTGCACAACAGTTGTAGTGGATAATGTATATCCTTTTATTTCTGTCATGGTTTATTGGCACTTTTCATGAAAAGGATACAAATGGTGCTTATTTTCTAGTGCAAGGTTTATCAGAACATAAACATAACAGAAAATTAACAGCAATAAACTATAGCAAGTTTTAATCTCGTTCCATTGTCTTAAAGGGACAGTTCACCCAAAAATGATAACTCTCTCATAATTTACTCACCCTCATGCCATCCCAGATCCAGATGTGTATGACTTTCTTTCTTCTGCAGAACACAAGCGAAGAATCTTAGAAGAATGTGTCAGCTCTCTAGGTCCATACAATGCAAGTGAATGGTGGTCTGAACTTTGAAGCTCCAAAAAAACAAATTAAAGCAGCATAAAAGCAACCATACATGGTTTAATCCATGTCTTCAGAAGCAATATAAGTGTCAGTCAGAAACAGATCAATAAGCAGTGTTTTTTTTTACAATAAAGCTCCCCTTTCATTTTCACTTACACATTCTTCTTCTTTTGTTTTTGACAATACACATTCTTCATGCATATAGCCACCTAATGGGCAGGGAGGAGAATTTTCAGTTTTAAAAAAGGTCTTAAATATCAATCTGTTTCTCACCCTCACCCATCACATTGCTTCTGAATATATGGATCAACTGGAGTCATATGATGACTTTTGTGCTGCCTTTATGTGCTTTTTGGATCTTCAAAGTTCTGGTTCTATTCACTTGCATTGTATGGACCAACTTAGCTGAAATATACTTCTAGAAATATTTGTTCATGTTATATAGAAGAAAGAAAGTCATACACATCTGGGATGGCAAGATGATGAGTAAATTATTTTTGAGTGAACTATTCCTTGAATTTTTACACAAATATTAGCATTGACTATGTTCATTAAACTCAACCACTCAACCCTGTTACCATACAAATGTAAGATTGCACTATAACTTTTTTTGTTATATTAGAAAAACAAATATTTTGATTGTATTTATGTGATATACAAATGTATCATTAACTACCAACCAACATTTGGTCCCAAAATGTCTAGCCCCTTCTGTTGACCACTCAATTTAGGCTAAATGTGCAAACATGGTACTTACTGTATACTGACATTTACATTTGTTTTTATTTTTATTATTTTAATTAGAAAACTTAAAGTAGGATTTTATATCTATGTTTATTTTTGGAAAAAAAGTCATAGAAATTCATAGCGTTTTCTTTTGTACATGTCCCAAAATGTTAGTAATATATGGGGCTAAAGATTCCTCGGATTTAAAGGCTCCTTAGATTTGATTTTCTCCCAAAACGCTAAATAGCATAAAAAACTACCAGAACACTTTCCTAAACACCTGTTTTGTCACTTTACACTACAAAATATTCCTGTTCCATGAGATCATTGTGTGCAATGCTAATGTTTGATTTTAAGGTAATTTGATCTTGTATTTAATAATATTTTAAATGGTGAAAATGTATGTAGTTAATGAATATCCTGGAAATTACAATTTATTTTGAGGCAAAATAGAGATTTATCATTTTCAATTTTGTTAAATGTGATTATATCTATACACTTTCAATAACTGACCTATATAATAAACAGGCACCTATTAAACACATTGTTTTTCTTAATTTGGGGGAATATATATTATAATCTTTTATTAAAGTGGGCTCATAATGACTGATCCAACCACAATGGAGATTAATTTGTTTATAGAATACTTGAGATGTGGTGAAATGTGATTGAAATGACCATGAAATGATTTACCCTTTTCTAAAGTGGTTGTTTTGAATAAGCATTATTTTAATTTGTTCCTCAAAAAAGCATCTTGCTGTCTAAAAATGATTTCCACTGGTACGGGATAAAAAGCCCCCTCGCCAACGTAATTGTTTTTTTTTTTTAATGAATTTTATTCAAAAAAAACATCTCAGAAAGATACTGCATGTCATCACATTCTCAACATGATTTTATTTGCTCTTTATAAATAAGTGTTTGAACGACAGCTAGGGCATAACAACCCAAGTATTTATAGAATTTTAAGAGATTCAATCAATTTGATTTTGAACAAGGAAAATGTCATTTTTAGAATGAGGCTATTAGTGAAAGTAACAAGCAACTCATTTTCTTTTTCACCATTTAATGATCATTGTCAAAATTCTGTGAGTACCTTACATACTGCAATACATTGTGTGGGCAATAAAAATATATTATCTTTTTTATCCATGATTCAATAACTGCGATAACAACTCAATCTGTACAACATAATGCAGTCAGCTACTTCAGTTCACAGGAAGTTAAAGACGAACGTCTAAGTGAGCTGGTAATACAGGATTCAGATTAATAGAATGAATACTGTATGGCACCTTCAACAACAATTTGTATGACTAACTTAAACCCACAGAAAAAATATCTGATTCCCGTACAAATGGCCTCTGACATAAAACAGATGACTTCATGTTTAGGAACCGGTTTTGAACGTGTCATCTTTTACTTGTAGAATCACAAGCTAGGGCACACGATTGAAATATATAGTGTGATGCATCATGTCGTTTTGATGAATGAAATCAGTATGCATGTGCTAAAATGAATTATTCATACAGCCACTAAAATAAAGCATTGATTTAAATAGGCTTTGAGTCCAAGACCTGGTTTAAAGAAGTTGGTTGGAACCCAGCTCAAGATATCAAACCCAATTCTGCAGCAGACTTACCCTCAACACTCTCCATCCAAAACCTTTTAGAATATGTTGCATGCCAAGTTTGTTACACACATTAACTGTGACCTATTTACAGACAGATAAAACACTTGACGACAATTTTGTTAAGCGCTTGCACACTAAATAATGATAGTCTATTATATATAGTTATGTCTATTATAGGGTTGCTCTGATACCAAAATTTTGGCTTCAGTACAATACCAGCCCTACTAACCCGATACTTAAGCACGAAATAAAAAAACCTCAGACCTTTTATGAAATTACTATGACTTGTCTAAAAGAACTGCATAAAGTCTTATAGATACAAATTATGCCTTTTTGGTTTTCTGGATTCCACGATAAATGTTTTAATTAAATGTTACGATCAAATTGTGTTTGATCAAATACATACTGTACAGCTTTAATCAAATTAAAATATAATACTTTTCAACAATATATATAAAGATGCACATTAGAGCTTTACAGTATTAATGAAAACATGAAATGAAAACAATCTGATTACCTGAGGCAAAAGGCTGCCATGTCTGAATCACAACATGCTGATATTCAGTAAACTTGCTAATGTGATATTGCTTACAGATAATAATCTGATAATATAACCATTTCATATTATATTATTGTTACTGAGTAATATTGTGACTGCTTTGAATATTACACTTTATACAGTAGTAATATTTATCTATCGTAATGTCTTCAATTTCCCGTAATCAGTTGAATAGAGCTCTCATTTCAGCGGGACGTTTATTTTGAAAGATCTTTGAAGATCTCCCTGTTTGTGAAGAGTTTGTTATATCAAGCTTCCCGTGACTCGCAAGCTGAAATCGCCAATCTACAACCATAGACTGTATATAATTGCAGTATATGGCTGCAATGGAGAAAGAGTTCATTATAGAGTTCACAGCGATTAATACACTCTGATAACATGCTGATCTGTGGCTCTGCAGATGAATACTATTGGACACACTGCATGAAAATCAAGCACTAGTAGTGTTGCGTTTGTGTGTGTTCGTGTGCGTGCCTGTGTGTGTGTGTGTTTGTTTGTAGGAGATGACAGGTCAGAGAGGTGCCTCTTATTCATATTGTGGCATGCAGCGCATGTGAATGTATATTATTTCATTAAAATGATCCTTCTGATGTTTAATGATCACATTTGGCATTATAGAGGCTTTTATATTATTATTTTTAAATGGTCTTTGATTTTATCTCAAAACTCTCACATTACATTACATTTTGCTAATGGCAGCATACTTTAATATGCTACCGAAATTAACACAAGATGATATCGTACCGTTTTAAAATTTTTGGTATCACGATATTTTGTTAGTACTGTATACAGCGCAACCCTAATCTATAATATGAAGTGGCGGACAGCTAAGCTAGCTAAAAGTAAATGACAATTGTGATCATAAAAATATGTATGGTTTTGATCATGTCTACATCCAGATATTAGCTCTGTATCCTTGGGATTTGTAGTGTTCATGGCAATGTTGTTACAAATCTGAAACCAAAAATAGAGGTACATTTTACAAAGATGTTACAATCGAGAAATACATTTCAGCTGTGTTCTTTAGAAGAACGTCTGGTTATTCAACAGCCCAAAATCCAGTCTCTGGTGCTTTTTTATATAAATGTTTTTTTGAAGGATCTTCAAGGCACCATGCAGTGTGGTGTCATCACAAAACATGGGTGGACATACTGAGAAAAAACCCTTTTGTGTCCAACATCTGTAATAGTGGGCAAGAGTGTTCTCAAGGTGAGGAGTGCACATGCATAACTTGGTAGATAAGAAGTGGTGGATATGGTTTTTATAAACATATGTGTGTAATGAGGGGCAGTAGTGTTGTGTAGAGTTTACAGTGACAGTATGGACTGTAGTGGTTGAGCCTGCAGTGACAGTGGCTGTGCTTGCTAAGGACAAAAATGTGCTTGGAAGAATAAGCTGAAGCTCTTAAACTGGTGCCACATAGTTGCCAGGGAATGTTCCGAAAGCTTGAGTCCGTTCAGACGTACCTAACAGGAAGAGGAAAATAAGAATTGTTAATTTACACAAGGAAAAAAAAACTTTTACAAAGTAGCTCTCACTTTACTAACACATAAAATTCTATTACAGTCAATGGCAATTTTTATTATATGTAATCAAGACAACATTGATGCACCAATTATACTCTAGCGCACTGTAATACCAGAATCAGCAAATAGAGGGCAGCAATGTCTAAAAAGATTTTTGAAACGGTACTGAAGCCACAATAACTGCAAAAGTTAAGAAACAATGGCAGTGAGATACCACACACTCTGATGAAAAAATGGCTACAGGAAACAACTTGACTTGCTTGTGTTCTTTAAGAGCAATTACCTACAAACCAGCCGTCATCACACTTCTCCATCACCTGAACGATGTCTCCCTCTCTCAACTCCAACTCATCTCGATTTTGGGGTTTATAGTTGTAAACCGCTTTAAACCTAAATGTAATTAACAATAACGGGAAAGAGTGAAACCAGTAGAAAGTACCTTAATCGCCAATTCCTCATCAATCAAAACATTAATCAATGTACATTTTATTACAGTTCTTCAGTATGTTTGCTTGATTTGGGTCAGTAGTAATGATTAGTGTAATATGTACTCACGGTTGTCGTGGAATGACTGTAGAACCAACTTTCAAGTGTGATTGTGATGTGGAAGGTAATTTAACCTGTGTTTTCAGCTGTGGAGACTTTGTTCTGGTTCCATCCTATAAAAATATTTTAAAGGTGTTTATTTCCCAAAATATGATGCCTAAGTATCTACACCCATTCACGTCTACAGTTTGATCTATGAACATGTTTGTATGTTGTTACTAGCCATCAACGAAAAAAAAAAAATTCTTGGCTAATCCCAATATAGAGGTGATATCAGGGTGGATGATATATACACATCGTAATATCACTTAATGATAGCATATGACACTAATTTCTCAAAATGATTGCACATTTTTTGTACACAATACAAAAACATTTACACTCTCATAATGATACATCCCTATAGTGACTTCTTGCTTGCACCACCAATACATTGCCCTATGTCCGTAATGTAAATGTCAGTCTGAAGCTGTATTCATTTCGGGCGATTTCAATACTTTATTCAAGGCAACATTTTAAAATGAAATGAACTTAAAATTCTGTAATCATTTACATATTACTTTATTGTTACATTTATTTTGTTTGCTATATGGAACAGAGAATTTCCGAGCTGTGGCTCAAAAATTAGAAAAGCACCATATAAATGTGCATAGAAGTAAAGCACTACACGTGCACTGTATTTCAGATCTTCCGATACAGTGATCAATTTGTGTGGATTTGTGTGAGCGAAAGAGCTTAATTTAAGTCTTCATCGTTTCCATCCGTGGTAACACTTATCCGGCATAACACTCCTACCCACACTCATTTCAACATTAGGACACTTCTGCACTATTCTACGGCATTTTGTAGTGCGAGTACGTGTTAACATTGAAAAGGAAAAAATTAATAAAAAATAATAATAATGTATAATGATCCACTTTTTCAACCTTCAAAACGTGGTGTGGAATGTTGGGCACTTCAAGAAGGGGCGGAGTTACCTGGCTGCAATGCTGGTCTGACAAAACAATTATTTATAATGGTGAATGTAGGGAGTCACGTGACGCTATGTGAGTGGAAGCAGGCTAGAGGGGAGCTCCACTACACTTTGATAAAATTATCCTTTCAATCAGTATTTCTCGGTGAGAACTGATTTAGTTATGATTGTTAAACTGCACTGGGATGTCCAAGAATTCAAAATCGTCGGCCTGTGGGGACATTAAAATGCATTTACGGTCACATGCGTCTGATGCCTCTCAAGAGCAAGTTTGGCTTCCCAGAGTGGTTGACAGACCCTGATTTATTCTGGCAAGAGTCCTGCAGTCAGCAGAGAGAGACATTATTTTACGTGAGGCGAGAAATAAAGGCAAGTTGTGCTGGGAGGATTACAAAATTCAGTTTTTTCCGGACTTTTCCAGAGCTACACAAGCTAAACGGCAGAGATTCAAAGAGTGTAATAAGTTACTTCACTCACAGGATGTGAGCTACACATTGCTTGACCCAGCTAAGATGAGAATTGATGCCAAGGATGAGCGTAAGACTTTCACGCGCCCACAAGAATAGAATAGATTTTCTTTATATCTAAGTCACTTATTACATTTGCGACTGATTGCTCAGTTGGGAACATTTGTTTCAGATCATGCTTTGGTGTGTTTTGAGATGTTGGCACATATAGAGAAAAAAAAGAATAACATACTTAACTGAAGGAATAGTGGAAAAATTTATACATCCCTTCTACACCCAGCATTTCAACAAATGTTAAAAACAGAACAGAATGTTTATGTAGAAACCAATTAGTCCTCATTATCCTCTGTGAGTGTGGCATGGGAGGCACTTAAGGTAGTTCTTAGGAGACGGATCATACAATATGCCTCATTAAAAGATTCATTAAAAGATCAATGCACAGGAATTTATGGAATAGGAAAAGAGTATTAAAAGTGCTTAAGCGCCGAATGACGTCCAATGTTTTTAGCAGAGAGTTGTCCCAGCTAAAATATAGGTACAAAACAATTTTGTCACAGAAGGTAGAGTTTTGCTTATTCAGGGCAAGACACATATTTTGAGTCGGGAGACAAGGCATGGAAACTCTTGCCAGATTCATGAATCATAGAGAGACTTTTTCCATCATTCCTTCAGTTAAGTCTTCTGACGGCAATATATTTACCTCTACCACAGATATTAATAAGGCCTTTAAAGAATTCTATTTAGATCTTAATAGTTCCATGTCTTAGTCTACCGATAAGGATTTCAGCAATCACATAGAGCCATTAGAACTTCCTAAATTGACAAATGATCAAAAATACTTTCTTGACTCTGATATTACTTTGGAGGAGTTTTTTGAGGTAATTAAAGCCTCGCCAACAGGTAAGACACCGGGGCCAGATGGTTTTGCCGCAGAATGTTTTAGATCTGATGTCACAGAACTGTTAGACTTAAATAAAGGTGAACTACTACCAACCATAATGCAAGCCCTGATCAGTCTCATTCATTTATCATAAATGGTTTCTCTCCCCTTTTCTCCCCAATTTGGAATGCCCAATTCCCAAAGTCCACGTGGTGGCGTGGTGACTCACCTCAAGCCGTGTGGCAGAGGAAGAATCTCAGTTGCCTCCACGTCTGAGATAGTCAATCCGTGCATCTTATCAAGTGGCATTTTGAGCACGTTGCCTTGAGCGTAGCTCGTGTGGAGGCCCACGCTATACTCCGCGGCATCCACGCACAACTCACCACCCACCCCACCAAGACCGAGAACCACACATTATAGCGACCACAAGGAGGTTACCCAATGTGACTCTACCCTCCCTTGCAACCAGGCCAATTTGGTTGCTTAGGAAACTTGGCTGGAGTCACTCAGCACTCCCTGAACTCGTGACTCCAGTGGTGGTAGTCAACGTCAATACTCACGGAGCTACCCATGCCCCCCGATTAGTCTCATTCTTTAAAAGATGAAGCCCCAAATGAGTGTAAAAGTTACTGTCCAATTTCCCATATCCAGTTAGATATTAAGAAAATATTGTGTGAAACTCTGGCTAATCGATTAAGCAGAGTAATTAAATCGAGTGAGGTTTATTTGTGGTCGTAGTTTTTCTGATAATATTAGACATTTTATAAATATTTTGTGATCAGTAGCGAATGATCAGACCCCGATTGCTGCCATCTCACTTGACGCCAAGAAGGCGTTTGATAGGGAGGAATGGGACTATGTTTTTAAGATTTTGGAAATTTGGGAACACTTTTATTGGGTGGATTAATTTGCTTTAGAAACATCCATCAGCGGCAGTGAAAACGAATGGATTAATTTCAGATAAATTTTGTCTTGGAAAGGCTGTTCTTTCTCCCCTTTGCTGATCTGTCTTGCCCTGAAACCATTAGCAGCCACAATAACAAAAGAGGATGATTACCCCAGCTTTCACCTTACAAACACTTTATGCACCACACCTGGCAATGTAGCAGGTGTGGTGCATAAACTTTTCCTTTAAGCAGATTATAGATTTTATTTGTCTCAAATCCTAGAAGATCTCTGCCTAGCCTCCATAGATGTATTAATTATTTCTAAAAATTTTCAGGATACAGGGTGAATTGGTCTAAATCAGAAGCTCTTGCTCTGACAGCATATTGCCCAACCACAGCTTTCCAACCTGGCACCTTTCATTGGCCCAAGCAAGGCTTTAGATTATTTAGGAATTTTATATAAAGCAAATTTGAGAGATTTAGTCAGAGCTAATTTTGACCCATTAATGAAAAAGTTCTTGTGTGATGTTGATAGGTGAGCTTCACTAAATTTGTCTCTGGCTGCGAACAAAATTCAATCATTTACTGTAGTCTCTCCCTCTAGAAGTTCCTCTTTCTTATTTTAAACAATTTGAACAACAAGTCATTTGTTTGGAATGTAAACAACCTCTGTTACATTTCCATAAGTTACAGTACATAGACCAATTGACAAAGGAGGTTTAGGCCTCCCCAAAATGTGGTTTGTATTACTATGCTTTTAATCTTAAGACACATTGGCCCATTGGTCTCTTTCACCTGAGAGAGCCCATCCCTGGTTCAACATTGCCCCAATTTCACCATTGCAAAGTCTTTTTATTAAATTGCCTAGAGAAGTAAAAATGCATGCCATAATTTCACACTTACATTCAGTATCTCTATCAACATTTTAAATGTTGAATTTACATGAATTATTTAGTATTTGGTGTACAAATAGGTGTATATTTTAACCTTTTACTCAAATTGTTATGCTGATTATATAATTTATATATCCCACTGTATATTTACTTTAAAAAAAAAACACACACATACTGTAGATAAATATAGCCTACAAATAATAGTGAAAACTTAACAGTGTTAGGCCAGTATGAGCTTTTTATTTGAGTAGTCCCGGATTCAAAACCCCTCCATGTATACAGCTTTTAAATAAACCAATCAAAACTGCAACTGTGCATGTTTTGCAAATGATATGTAACAGAAAACGGGTCATGGAGAAATGGAACACGAGTCTGTATTTAAAGACGTGCTGCTCTACAAGCAGCTCTACCAGCATCCGCAACTGACTAGAGCAAAGCATATGAATTCTTACTGTGAAGAACTTTAAAGTTACAGATAGAACATGTGAAATGGAAAAACCGAACCAGAGCATACAAGAAATGGATTGGAAACAAGCAGGCATTTAATTTGTTTTCTTTTTCTGAATTGAAGGTGCTGGAACAACGCTCCAGACCATTCCGGCCTGATATAGTACAATGCAACTAAACGTTTTCTAAGTACAATAACATATATTGGGGTTAAACACACGTCTGCACCCCATATTCAAAGATTGATCAAAGATTGTCTATGATGGCATCAACAGAAATGAGGAGACTGTTCTGTCCATGACATGCAGGCAAAAGTTGCTATGGTGGCGCCTCGCTTATAAGACAAGAGGGTGAGTAAACAATAAGATAATTTTCACTTTTGGGTGAAACATAGTTTAAGATCCCACTTCTGTTTATTGGCCAAGCAGGCCCAGTTACTGACTGAAGGCAATAATCTCAAAATACAGCCAAATATGACCCTATCGCTAATTGTTACATACTTCATAGCTGTAAACATGTAATGGTCTTACTTTCTACAAACCTGTATGATGTGCTGAGGGTTAGCGCTGGTGTTCAATGGCAGTCCCGGGCCCTGGGGAGATGTCAGCACATGATTGGATGGTGACACAGGTGATCTGGTGTCCATATCCAGTGGGCTGTGAGAGTGCAGTGATCCTGGGGTGGATGAAGTGGGGCTAGGCGAGTAAACAAAGTGGTTGGATGGCTGTTTGGTGGAGGTGGGCAGTGCAGGTGACAGAGAGGAGCGTGATTGCATGGAGGAGTGTTTGTAAGGTGAAAGCTGGGGTTCAGAGGATAGTGAGGAGGGTGAAAGGGGGGAGTGCAGAGGCCGGCCAGGGCTGAGGGTCTCTGAGGTTGCGGTAGGGGAAAGAGGCGAGGTGGGAAACTCGTCACTGGTTTTAGTGCGAGGCATTTTGTTGACCTGGACGTAGTTGCTGGGGAAGATTCCACTGCGCGTGGTGCCTGCGATGCGACCCTCCAGCCAGTGATCATCTACACGACGGGTTATAGAGATCACCTCACCCTGAACAATGACAACCAACAAGAAAGAGGTATGAAAACAGTGAAATAGGCAAACAGAGAATAGGCCAAAATGGGCTGAATTAAGCCGCTACTTCTAACTTCATGCATTGGTCATGCACTTGTTGCACAAACAGTTATTTTCAATCTGACATTAAACATTTGTATCAGCTTTCATAATCAAATATGTTGCCTATTGGCATTTTTTGAGCTTAGTTTAATTTCGTTAAGGAATTTCACTATTTGAGTGTAGTTTGAGCAGCTGTGCTTTCCCATTATTGAAAAGCACCATCAACCACTGTTGGTAGTGTACAGTGCTTGACCAATCAAAATCAAGCATTCCAGAGAGCCGTGTAATAATGTGTGATATTTATGGCACCTTTCTGAATGACAGTTCCACGGGCAGGTCAGCATTAAAGTTAAAGAGGGCTACTGCCTCTCCGTACTCCAACACCTGGATGGTGGGCGTCTTTATTGGAGTGGGTTTCTCTGTTGCAGGAATAATCTTGAAAGAAAAGACAGGAATCAGGGGTGGAATGACAAAATAGAAAGATTATTATAATGTTTTATTACACACCTGCATTTATGCAGCCATATTTACCTCCACATAGCTAGTGGGAAATATTCCCACTCTCCCGTGATGCTCTCCTTCATACCAGTTGCCGTCCACCTGTCGGTGTATGTACACAACATCACCTTTCTGTATGGTCAGCTCCCTATAGATGACAGGGTCAAAGATCATAATGGTTGTGGTAAACACACTCCACTTTTTGCCTCAATGTCAAAAACCTGAGCAGTCAATATTCAGTGAGGGCAGCCCATGTTTCTAGATTAAACACTAATAAGATGCAAAGTTATAATACCAGCTATATGGCTTACAAAAATCTCATTGCAGATTCTGCAAATGATACAAATAAAGATCTGACTAATACGTGTGATTTTGTGTGTCTACTCACTTTGAGGACTGTGCTTGAAAATTAAATTTGGCTCGTGCTGCTTTCATCTGTGTAGACAAACATTCATACTTTCTCAGAATCAGAGTCAAAACTAGCTTTCCATTCAAATTTGACAAGAAAATTGATAAAATACCTTCCTCTCTTCTTTCTTAGGAGGAAAATCCATAGTCTCTGACATAGAGGTTACACGATCTGTACAAGGAAGTAAACACCAGATGATATATCTGCTCATAAAAGAATTAAAAGTGTTCAGTCATGACAACTCTCGGATTGATTTAGCACATAAATGTGGGTATAACTTATTGATAGGAAATTGGTCTTGGTGGGCTAGATCTGCTACGATGCTGATGCAGAGCAAGTACTTGCAACTTCTAGAAAATACACAGACATACTGAGTTAGCATGTATGACATGCCTCTGCACAAATAGACATTGCAAATAAATCCCAATGTAGCAGATCTATACCTATGGATCTAGGATAGAGGTGGGTTTCAAAGAAAAACTCTGAATTCGGCTTATCTGCAAAACTCAAAATTCATGTCACTGCCAAAACTTTTGGCCACGGCTGTACATGCTTTAGAGATAAATAAATGAGCGTTCCACAGGATGCTGGATCTGCAAAAATTTTGTGAGGGTTGTTTATTACATCTGTTTAAATTAGATATCTTCATATTTGCAGATGGTATATAATAGAAGTTTTATTGATATTTGCCTTTTATGATTAGAAAAGTTACAGGGAACTGTTGAGGAGAGACTGTTAGAATGAGTGCTTCAGAGGAAGATTTATGAGCGCTCCACAGGATGCTGGATCTGCTCAAGTTTAGTGAAGTTTGTTTTTTACATCTGTAATAAATAGACATGCGTGAATTACAAATAGACATGCGCATATTTGCAGATGATATTTAATTTTGCCTTTTTATCATTAGACAAGTCAGTTAAAAGTTACAGAAAACTGTTGAGGAGAGAGAGGGAGAATGAAACAGGTGAGCACTTTAACATTATGAGCTCATACTCGTCTGCCGCTGATATGCGGACAATTTAAATGAGACTGTGTTGCACACAGGTTTATTATTGTAGTAGCACAATGGCACGTAACAACAAAATGAACCGTGACTGGTCGTTTACACGTCTCAGTCGCTACACGTACAGGCAGGTCATTTTGACCCTCAAGAAAGTAATCGGTCAAATGGGAAAAATTATCGGCCAATGCAGAAAATTAAAAAAAGTCTGAATATAGTCCGATTTATTGGCCTCTGCGATATATCGGTTGACCACTAGTCTATAGTCCATCTTTAAACATTTATGAGAAATTTGGTTTGGGTAACCTCACCGTATGGATACGCAGTATGGAGCGCAGTATGGATACGCCGTATGGAGGGCATAGAGAGTGGTAAATGTATTAGTTGTAATTTTAGTTGTAATTTTTGTAATACAGTCAACAGGAATGCATATTTTATTAACCCCAACCCTAAACCTAACCATCAGTGTAGTGAAAATTTTACTTTACAGCAAAATTGCTGTGGGGGGGGACCTTTTAACTCTGAAAGTGAAACTCTGAGTTGCAACACTGTCATTAAAGAGCCATAAGAGGCTTGTGAGCCACAATGCTGTAGGATTTGTCTGAGGTAGGTTCAAGGTTCTTTAACTGAAAACTCTGAATCACATCTTGGTGTGTTGTGCTAAAGACAGAAGTCTAGGGTTTTTGTGCATACAGGCTGTTAAACCACTTTCTGAAGGTAGATACCTCTGCCAAATGGAGTTGTGTAATCCCCACATTTGCGGAGATAAGGAGTTTTACAGAATGTCTTTGATCAGTTTATGCATTACTGTATGTCAGTTGATTTAATCTGGATTTAAACTTTGGGCCAGGAGCTGTATTGCTGACCTTTTGTTGTTTTAGTCCTAACACTCTTTTCCTTTCCAGAAAACACGAATTCTAATAAGAAAATGTAACCTTATGTTTTGACATTACTAAATTAATTCAAAGATTAAATCAAATTAACTCATTTGGACTTGTTAAGAACTTATTTATGCTCAACGATATCAGCATTGGTCCAGTGCTGTAAGCGTTAAAGTGTTTCAGTTTTCTGGACTAATTTCCAAGCAAATTAACTGGATAAAGCCACAGTAATCTATAATCAAGACTTCCATCCTGCTGCTTGCTACACATTTCCTGCCCGGCCGACTTCACGTTTGCATTCCTTGGTTCGCAGAAATGTGTTTGCTTTGTCTCTGTATTAATTTAAAAAGGAGGAGAATAAGAGAGGGGAGGTGTGGTACAGAGGAAAGTGGAGGAAATAGGAAATACTGGAGGGGAGGGGAAGATGACTGTATCTTACCATCAGCATGTGTGAAGCTCGCTGTTGTGCCGTGCTTTACAGCAGAACAGGGAATTATGGGAGAGCTGGAAAAGAAAAACAAGAGGTGAAGGCATATTCTATAATTAGAATTATAAACCAAGTCTCTTTTAAATACATGCAGAAGTGCAAAGACACAAACTGATAAAGCAAACAAAAAGTGCACATTAATAGGTCTTGTTTTCCTGGACAGTAACACACAAAAAATAGTTTTAAAACAATCTACAGAAAACATCCTTAAAGCATAATATATTTACTTGATAAGAAAAACCACATAAAATATTAAGACTTGTTTTCAGAGAATAAATCTCAAATAACATTTACGGTGCTTTGGAAAAAGTATTTGCCCCTCCTGATTTTTCTGTATTTTTCATACTAAATTGTTTTATATCTTCAAACGAGATATAACATAAAACAAAGGGAAACGGAGTTTACACAAAATACAGTTTTCAATATATATATATATATATATATATATATATATATATATATATATATATATATATATATATATATATATATAATTCATCCATCACTTATATTACCCATTAAACTTAAATAGCTGGTTGTGCCACCTTTAGCAGCAACAACTGCAACCAAATGCTTCCGATAACTGGAGATCTGTCTTTCACAACACTGTGGTAATATTTTGGCCCACTCTTCTTTGCAGAACTGCTTTAGTTCAGCCACACTGGAGGGTTTTAGAGCATGAGCTGCCTGTTTAAGGACCTGCCATATCATCTCAATCGGGTTCAAGTCAGGACTTTGACTAGGCCACTTCAAAACTTTAATTTAGCTTCTTTTGAGCTATTCAGAGGTGGATTTATACCTATTATTTGGATTATTGTCTTGCTGCATAATCCAGTTGCATTTGAGCTCCAACTCACAGACTGATGACTGGACGTTTTACATAAGGATTTTCTGGTAGAGAGCAGAATTCAAGTTTCCCTCAGTTATTGCAAGTCGCCCTTGACCTGTGGCAGCAAAGCATCCCCACACCATCACACTACCACCATCATGCTTGACCGTAGGTATGATGAATTCTATGTTTGATGTAATGGGAACTCTGTCTTACAAACAGTTCCACTTTCGACTCATCAGTCCACAGAACATTCTCCCAAAAGATTTGAGGATTATCATGGTGAGTTTTGGCAAAATTCAGACAAGCCTTCATGTTCTTCTGGGTTAGCAGTGGTTTTAGCCTCACCACTCATCCATGGATGGAATTTTTGTCCAGTGTCTTTCTGACAAAGTCATGAACAGTGACCTTTACTGATGTGAGAGGGCTACAGTTCTTTGGATGTTGTCCTTGGCTTCTTTGTGACTTCCTGGATGAGTCGTGATGTGCTCGTGGAGGAACTTTGGAAGGTCGGCCACTTCTGGGAAGGTTCACTACTATGCCAAGTCTTCTCCATTTGGAGATAATGACTCTCACTGTGGTTCTTTGGAGTCCCAGAACCTTTGAAATAGCTTTGTGACCCTTCCCAGACTGATTTCAATCACCTTTTTCCACATAATTTCTGGAATTTCTTTTGGTCTTGGCATAGTGTGCTACTGGTTGAGACCTTTTAGCCAACTTCATGCTGCTGAAAAAGTTTTATTTAGGTGTTGATTTGAACAGGGCTGTCAGTGATCAGGCTTGGGAATGTCTAGTCCAGCTGAAGCCCATTATGAATGCAGTTTCATAGGTTTGGGGATTTAGTAACTAAGGGAGCAAATACCTTTTTACACAGGCTTGTTGGTATTGGATAACTTGGATAAAAAAAAATATATATTTGAAAACTGTTTGTGTTTATTCAGGTTGCCTTTGTTTTATGTAATATCTCATTTGAAGATCTAAAACAATTTAGTATGAAAAATACACAAAAATTGAAGAAATCGGCACTGTAGTGAGGTTTATGCTTAAAACAAGAAAAAATACATGTGGAACAGAAAAAGAAACAAAATTCAAGGGCTATTTTCTGAAAACAAGTTTTAATATCTTCTGCAATGTTATAAATTTCAAGGAGATTTATCGCATTTTAAGGATGTTTCATTTTTTTTTATTATTTAGATCAAATGGACATTTTTGCTCAAGTAACCTGTTTTTCAGATTTTTTGCCTCTTGTTTGGGAGAACAGAATGCCTTAAAATCTAACTTGTGTCTTCTCTAGAGTTTTAGAAGCCATCTCTAAATGTATCAAACTCAAGACACCAAAGTCTGTGAGCAAAAATGACAGATCTCAATATGAATTAAAAAGTTTCTCATCAAATTCTCCCAAGACCAAAATCTGAATTATGCTATACGCTCTCATTTTAATAGCTCCTCTGACTCTATATGAAACAATTGTCTCATTTATTAAATGTTTTATTCCCTTCTAAGGAATTCTAGGAGAAACATTTGAGACAAAGTTACATAAGCAAAACATAATGCCAGAGTTTTTAAAGAGCAATACAAATCCTCTGGATTATATGGGAGATGAAAAGAAGACAGGAGGGATTTTATAAAAGGTAACAGATAGACTATCTCTTGATATCATTTGAATGTAGGATCACAAATTAAATTTGAGAGCTAAGTCAGAGGGGAAGATTTTCAGTGAATAAAGGCTTAAAATGCAAAACGATGTTTTTTTTTTTTTTTAGATTACTTGGAATACAGTTCACGGGTCATATGGATTACCTTAAAGGTACATTTATTGTACTTTTTAGTCATTTTTGGAGCTTGACAGCCCCTGGTCAAAACAGTATATGCCTTCATTGTATGAAACAGAACAGCATGAACATTCTTCAAAATATCTTGTGTTCTATAAAAGACAGAAATTCATGCAAGTTTGAAATTACATGAGAGCGAGTAAACAATGACAGAATTTTCCTTTTTTGGCTAACTCTTCTTTTAAGTTGAAAAAAAAAATAAAACAGTAGCATGCAGATTCTTGAACACTGCAATCGGTCCCTGTGCTGTTAAAAGTTTTTCAGCCTCAGGGCTGTTAATCATTCCAGAAACATGGGAAGCCATAAAACCTTCCTCACTCTATATCCTTCACAGTTTGGCAGCTACAAGGGCATTTATGGCATTTTGAGGATGGAGAGGTAGTCAGCGGGGGTCTGATGGGGCAGAAAAGAGCATGAGCTCATCTACATGCAACAGAAAGACAGAGAAAGAAGTCAAGAATATATCTGAGATCCAGTGAGGTATGTTAGTCACTGGGCCCCTGGCCGAATAAATATCGAAGCTAAAGGTGTCAGAATGGGCATGAAGCTCTGAACTTCAGGCCTGGAAGGACCAAACTTTCCCTTTTATAGCTCTGCACATAAAGAGGGGCATAGAAGAAAAAAAAATAGCTCTTTTGTAGTATAATGTGTGTTGTTTTGTTGCAAATAGTTGTTTCATGTGACGTCACCACTAGGGTGAACTGTGTCCCCTTTGGACCTGGTTATCATTATCTCAGTTCTCTTTTTGCATGTGCAACTGAAGAAAAGGCATATGCATTTCTGGGGAGGAGTTAAGTTAATTTTATGACTGACCTACAATCAGTTATACTCTTTATTAATTCAGATGTGTTATTGTATGACCTAAATCCATTCAATTACAATTATTAAGTAGAAACAACATTTAAATAGCAAATCTGAGTTAAGTCTACTTCGTAATAGTTACGTTAATTCAACATGAACACCAAGTTTAAGTGAACTTAATCACACAAGGTTTAGAAACGCCATTACTCAATTGAGGGAACGAGTTTATTCAATTAAATGAGTAAAGTAAACTTTTTAGGGTTTTCAGTGACCAATTCATCAGTGCATGTTGTTCCAAAGACAGGGTTACCAATTGGTTTCATTTTTGTTCACCAATGAATTTAAATGACCTCATTACAACTTTTCCAGATGTTTGTGATTACTGGAAAAAATCTTTTTTTTTTTTTTTTTTTAATCATTCAAATTCAGACCAATTCACTTATGAATCATTTAGACCACTTTCTGAATAGGTTTGACCAACTCACAGAAAAATCACATATCGTACATCGCTTTGGCTTGCAACTTTAAGCAATATCTAACCAATGAAATAGTTTAGAGCTTATACCTAGCACCACCATGGTCACTTTGTGTATTTTGTCCAAAATTGACTGAAAACTCTGCTATGAAACACCAACTTTTCACACATTCCAATCAAGTCCAACCTCACATTCAAAACCCTGTTTCACTTGAAAGTAAGTCACATAACATCATTTAAATAAGTTATTAATGTCTTTTCATGTTGTCTCAAATTGTGTTTGATACTCTCTAAGAACTCTGTCTACTGCAACACTCGATAAACAGGATGAACAAAGGATGAACCAGGTCAAGCATATTGTGATGGTGGGGGCGTGTTTAGGCGTTGGTTTGTGAATGAAGAGCGAGATCAGGAGAAGAGAACGGTAAGGATCATCATCACCAGACAATTATTGTCTAACAGCTGTTTGTCATTGAAGTGAGAGCGGAGACAGGCTTTAAAGTCAGGAGGAGAGAGAGTTGCATGCAGCAGTGTGTTGATGTGTGCTCATCATTTTTTGTTATGCTGAACAGTGTTATTTGAGTTTTGTAAAGCGCTGAAAAGTGTGGGGAAATAAAGACACTTTTGAGTTGGATCTCGCTGTCTTCCGCTTCCTTCTTTTCCCTAACTGTGAGCATTGTTACACATGTGAAAAAGAGTGACAACCAAGACATCCTTAATTTGACCACACACACAGACATAAACACCCACACACTCAAATACAAGTACATGCACACAAAGAGCTCAGCATGGGGTCGGGTATGTGGGCCGTTGGCCAAAGAGTCAACAATTAACCAATCAGACCAGAAGGCCAGGCATGTCATAAAACCTTAATAACAGACTGAAAACAGAAGAGAATCTACCGCAGTTAGTCACACTGTATCATCATTAATAGTACAGTTGTATAACAGGTATTATTGCTACAAGAAAGGATGAAGAATTGAGGTTTTGTATCACAGAAATTATCAATAGATGATAGAATAGACTGCATTGTCCCACCTGTTGCATATTAAAAAACAATGCACCATATCTCTGATACAGTATACATGAAAACATGCACAGGACAATTCATAAAATACAGACATATATAAACACAGATACTATACAGAAGGTCTGTGATAGTGGCCCTAAAAAGTATTTGGGTACTTAAAGACACAAAAATGCATAAATGTCTTTGTATTATATAACGAAATATCAAAACAAGTGGCTTTTATTTTAAAGAAATACAGTACAACCACACTTTCCAAACAAATGTAGGCAAAAAGTATTTGGACACTTCTTGGTTGTCAAATGTTATTGAAACATGGTCATAGTTTGGACACCTGTGTGAATTTGAGGGATAATGAACTTCATATGTCCACTAAAAATCACCATGAACCTTGTAAGATTAGAAACATTGCTTAGAAAAGTGAAGTTAGTTCGGATAAAAGCTCTAGCATCATATTGTTTGCAGGTACCACCTGGTTTAATATTCTATATAATACTCAAATACCATTTGGGACCACTGCAGATACTATATAAACACACACACAGACTTACCGGTTCTCCTGTCTTTTCTCTTGTGTCCCTGAGCTTGTTGTGTTGGGTTTATGTCCCTGTAATAATTGAAATCACAGTCAGTCGAGTTCTGGCACACATGAACACAAACTCTCAAAGACACAGTTCAAGCAGGAGAATTTGGGAGCAGTATGAAGAAAATTTCAAGAGGCGGTGACCATTCCTGCACAGACAGTTGCACTGCTCCCCTGGGTCCTAAACTCCATTTATTCAGGTTGAATTACAAGGATGAATCAGGTGGAACTAGTGATGTCATCAGCTAGGATTTCCACAGAATGTAATTCATCATGCAAGCCCTGTGAGAGCAATACAGCTCTAAACAGTTAAAGGTGCAATGAATATTCTGTCATTATTTACTCATATGAAAAAAGTAAAAATGCCATAGAAGTACCATAAAAGTATCGTAAAAGTAGTTCATAAGACTTGTTCACTATATTCTAGGTCTTCTGAAGCAATACAATTGCTTTGACGTTGAAATCATTATTCGCTGAAAAGCATTCAAATATGGTGTGTCAAGACACCTCCCATTCACTTCCACAGTATGGAAAAGATCAGCAAAGACATTCTTCTAAACCTTTCCCTTTGTGTTCCACAGAAGAAAGAGAGTCATTCAGTTTTGTAACGGCATGTGCGTGAGTAGCTGATGACAGAATTTTCATTTTCTGCTAATGCTAATTTGCGGGATACTGTTGATTTCCAAAACAAAAAGTTAGTAAGCAAATAAATAAATCCCATGCCTCATATATTGAAAAAGCAAAAATTGCAGTTACAGAAAGGCACTAACAATGGAAGTATGTGGAGCCAGTCCATAAAAACAAGATGTAAACTAACCTTATAGCATTTGTTGCCATGACAACAACAAAAAATCGTAATCCCGGCATTGGATATAACTTAACACAGATAAGTAAGCAATTTTATCACACTAAAATCATGTTCATATATATGATTACGTCTTTTGGAACGCTGTGTATTTTAACATTTGCGGATTGGCCCCATTCACTTCCATTCAGTCCCTTTCTGTAACCGGTTTTTTAATAAAACTAGGGATGGGTCGTAATTGTTTTTTGTGGTAATTAACATTATGTCACAAATGCTGTTGATTGAGTTTAACTTGTATTAAACCCAGAACATTCCTTTTAAGAACCACTGAATGAGAAACATGACGAGAAAAGATCAAAGAAACAGCTATTAAAGAGCAGACGTGAATTGTGCATGCTGCATGGTTCAAACGAGAGATCAGCAGTGGGTGGCAACAGACTTTAGCTGTTTGGCATTACAGGAAGTGACGGAGAGGAGCAGCATGAGGGCAAACATCCAGCGACCTGAAGCATGCTGGCTGGAAGGTAACAATTGCGCCCAGAAACAGCTTTTGACAATTTTTTGGCAAAGCAAGTGGGTGCTTAAAATTAATAGTTTGTCTGAACTGTGTGGGAACTTTAAAGGAATCAATGAGGTCATGATTTATGACTAAAGTCTGGCTAGAACTCCACAAGATTTAAAAGCCATTTAGGAGCAGTTAGCCAAATACACATTCTCGAATTATCTCCCTGTCTTTCTAACTGCTGTGTTACTTTCTTTCTTTCTTTCTTTCTTTCTTTTCAGTCTCTCTATAATATTTTAGAGGAAAAGAATTAGCCATGAGATCAACCATAGCAAAGAGTAATTACAAATAAGATCTCTTTAATATCTCAATTGTTTCTCCTACACATCAAGTAGATTAATGGACAGCAAAGGAAGACTCCTGCTTCTCAGAAATCTCTCCTGAGATAAAAAAAAAAAAACCAAAACTCAGTAATCTCAAGTGTCTCCTCTAGAGATTCAGAAAAGATCTCAACAATGACTCAAATTGTGCTCAGATCTGCCATCAAATTCTTAAATTAGACATCACATGAGACTAAATTCCCAGAAAGAAAAAAAAAACCCATCTTAAACCAGCCTGACAGGTTTGCTGTTTGTGTCTAGTTTAAAATGGTCTTCCACTCTGAAAAGCTGAAAAAGTGCCTAAAACCAGCCTACGGACCAGCCTGACAAGGCAAAACCAGCAAACCAACTTAGGATGATTTTTAGAAATTGTAGGAGAAACATCTGACATAAAGTTGATAATATGATGCAACTTAGCTGAAATCTTTATTAAAGGTATAAGTTCACCCAAAAATTAAAATGTTCTCATCATTTACATGTCCTCATACCATCCCAGATGTGAAGGACTTTTTTTTTCTTCTGCAGAACACAAACAAATATTTTAAAGCTGATGTAACTTTTTCTGTTAAAATACTTTTTGCTTTCCCAGCTTAATATGCAGAATCAAATTTTAATAAGCCATTCATATGTACATTTTCTGAAAAACTGTAAGCACTTTGTCAATATATAGCTATGGAAATTCTCTGTTTGTTTTGAGTGACCCGTCTATACAAATACAATGCGATTGACTCGACCAATGGCATGAGTTGGGGAAGGGACTATCTCTTTGTTTGACCAATGGCAGATGGGAGGCGTACTCAGAAAGATGTTTTTAAAAAGTGTATTTTTGCAATTCAATTTGATGGCGCTAGTGGTGCAGAAATAACATACTTCAGATTTAAGAAGAATACCTTAGCTCTGTAGGTCCATACAAGTGAATGGTGACCAAAACGTTGAAGCTCCAAAAAGCACATTACGGGTGCATAAATGTAATCCATTCGACTCCAGTGGTTAAATCCATGTCTTCTGAAGCGATACAATGGACTTTGGGAAAAAACAGACCAAATATAACTCGTTTTTCACTGTACATCTTGCCATTGCAGTCTTTATGAGCAATAATGATTTCAAACCCCATTACACTTACATTTACATTTACATTTATGCATTTGGCAGACGCTTTATCCAAAGCGACTTACAGTGCACTTATTTCAGGGACAATCCCCCTGGAGCAACCTGGAGTTAAGTGCCTTGCGCAAGGACACAATGGTGGTGGCTGTGGGGCTCAAACCAGCATCCTTCTGATTACCAGATTACCAGTTATGTGCTTAGACCACTACACCACCACCACTCATCCCACCACTTCCTAGTGCTTGCTGCATGCGCAGAGTGCTAGATAGCGCTAATAAGTATAATCAAGCTTGAAATCATGATCAACAAGGAGACTGCTGATGTCAAGATTTATAGTGAAAAGGAGTTATATTTTGGTCTGATCTCACCCAAAATGATTCGACCACTTCAGAAAACATGGATTAAACAACTGGAGTCATATAGATTACTTTTATGCTGCCTTTATGTGTTTTTTGGAGCTTCAAAGATCTGGCCACCATTCACATTGTGTATTGATCTACAGAGTTTAAATATTCTTCTTAAAATATTTATTTGTGTTCAGCAGAAGACTGAAAGTCATACACATATGGGATTGCATGAGGGTGAGTACATGATGAGATAATTTTCATTTTTGGGTGAACTGCCCCTATAAGTCACCTGAGTTTTGAAAGAGCAATAAAATTGTCCTGTATGGATGGACATTTATCACTTTCACTCTCCTAGTTTTGTAGTAGTCTTTCTCTACAGTCAGAGAAGAGGAGAACTGAGGCATAAGAATTGTAGAATAGAAATATTTATCTTCAGTAGAATTTAAAGGCATTTTGGACAAGATGTGGGTGTGTGCTATGAGATTATATGCAATTAAAGTCAGAAGCCATACTGGAATCAGGGAGGGAAAGAGGGTGTAATCTTTGATTTCTGAGGATTATGAATGGAATCTGTCATAGGAGGGTCAGTACCTCACCCCTGCCTTGCCGCTGCAGCTGTTTCTGTGACAGATTTCTCTCCAGACCACGAATGTCTGAGTCCAGCTCCGCCTCAAAACGATACAGCTCCGACACCAGTGTCGCCTGAGCAACGCCATGACAACCAGGTGACACATAGTAGATTACGTAAAGTGATGGAAATTGTAGGGTGTGGTTACATGAGTCATAATTTGGAAATGAAGAAAAATTAATACTTAATAAATTATGTTATAAATGTATACTTTTGACATTATAACAATCACAAGACACTATTCAAAGTCAGGTTCAGAGTTAAGGTAGGATGTTCCACCATGAAAGATTTGTGGTCATGCTGTAAAAATGTTGTTTTGAGTTACCCAAACTTTGTCATCTGTATTAACTAGCTTTAAAGGTGCACACAGTAACTTTTGTCTTTGTGTCATCATGCAGTTACACTGACACCTAGTGGCTTGGATGCAGTTTTCAGTTTCCGATGCCATTGTAGAAAGCATTCACAGTCAGCCATGATTACTTTAATCAGTGAGTGAAAGTGTCAAATAACAGAATGGTTACTGAGATTAAGTGAGTAGTACTCAGCTGGTCATGTGATTCTAACATGGCAGCCCCCATGTGCGGACCCTCTCCATGTAAAATAAAACAGCTTTTAACAGGTTACCGACATGTCTGGAGTCTCCATTTTAATTTGAGAGGTTAGGATTTTCTACATATAGTGCAAATTTTAACTTTTTAAATGAGAAGAAAATTACTGAGTGCTCCTTTAAATCAAGGAAATTATTTAAAAAGACTGAATCAATATGACTATGATAGGTCACACCAAATAAGAGTCATTTTTAAAGGGATAGTTCACCCAAAACTGAAAATGCTCTCATAATTTACTCACCCTCATGCCATCCCAGATGTGTATGAATTTCTTTCTTCTGCAGAACACAAACAAAGATTTTTAGTTGAATATTTTAGCTCTGTAGGTCCATAAAATGCAAGAGACAAAAGTGCTAAAAGCATAAAAGTAAACCATAAGTCTCCAGTGGTTGAATCCATTACTTCAGAAGCTATATGATAGGTGTGGGTGAGAAACACATTTTTAAAATCTTTTTTACTATAAATTCTCCTCCCTGCCCAGTAGGTGGTGATATGCACGAAGAATGCGAATCGCCAAAAAAAGAAAAAAAAAAAGGTGAAAGGGGAGATTTATAATAAAAATAGGACTCAACCACACCTATCATATCACTTCTGAAGACATGGTTTTAACCACTAGAATCATATGGATTACTTTTATGCTGCATTTATATGCTTTTTGGAATATAAAAGTTCTGGCCACCATTCACTAATTTCATTAAATGGACCAACAGAGCTGAAATATTCTTCTAAAAATCGTTGTTTGTGTTCTGCAGAAGAAAGAAATTCTTACACATCTGGGATGGCATGAGGGTGAGTAAATGATGAGAGAATTTTTATTTTTGGGTGAACTATCCCTTTTAAAAATGACTCTTACTTGAGGAAGCTTTCCCTTAAAGGGTCATATTACAGTAGTTATAAATGGCTCAAAGTAACAACTGTACATTTTTATGATGGATCAAACAATTCCAATCTGAGTTCTTAAATGAGTCATTTGTGGTAGAACAAATTATCACACTGTACTGTTAACTTTAAACCACCGTTTAACAAGTTTTCTGCTCATTCAGTTATATTGCATCAATAGATTAAAATGTTTTATGATGGAAACATCTAGTGAACAAACTCTCATAATAAAGTTTGTGTTTTGTGGAACTTAATGCAGGCAGGCAGGCAGGCACTCACCTCTATGGAGGGGGACTTGGGTTTCACCGATGTGTGATTTAAGGGTGAGTGTGACTCAGGCCTCAGTGACTGAAAAAACAAAGCAAAGCCCAACAGAGACTTCAACATTGTACAATACTGTTAGGCCCCATTTACATAGATATCCAAATCACTGATGCAGGTTTCTGCCATTTATTTATTTATTAATATGGAAAAGTATAAACAACTGCCACAACAACTATAGAAATAGCTCCCTGAATTACAAATAGCCTATCCAGTAGCCTTTGCATGATCAACATGGTGTCATGTAAGCTAAGGCACTGAACCACTGATAATCCTGATAACAGTAGGAATTAAAACGTTAGTAAACTTGAATGTGCCATCATAGTTCTGTATGAAAATCACAAACAATTAAATTACATTACTAAAAATTGATTAAAGACAAATATACTGTTTCCATAGTCATAGTGTGCATCTAGGTGCAACAAATATGGGCGGTTGACCTGTATAATTAGACTTGAATTGTTTTGCCTTGTTTATTTGTTACCTAAAGAGCTATGTTGGCATTTGAGTAATACGGTTAAAGTTTTCGAGCATAAAGTCATAATATTACGAGAATAAAATCATACTCTTTTTAGAATAGTCATCACATTTTGAGAACGATGTCAAAATTACAGGAATTAAGTTGTTATATTACAAGAATAAAGTAATCAGACTTCTTTTGACTATACATCTATCGAAATAAGTCTGATTTTCAAACCGCAAAACATCTTTACCACAGTCCCACACAGACATTCAGGAAATTGCCTCTTTTTTGCAGTCTGAAATGGCAACATTATTCTCGCATTATTGCGAATTTAATGCCGTAATGCTACGACTTTATTCTTGTAAAGTTGATTTTGAATTTTCCATGGCCCTCCAACACCATCATACAAGAGATGTCATTAGTTAGCTATAATTGTTTTTTTAAAACCTCCAAACAGGTAGGATCATGTGAAAAAAGGTCCGATCTCTTGGCAGGAGATAACCCGTTTTGAAGCCAATTCAGACATGCAGAACCATTGACTGATCAGTGATGTCATCTTTCAAATATGTTAACAAGGTAAAGTTGTCTGCAGTAGAAGAGATGACAGCTGTCACGTAAAGAGGATTGAGGGAAAACACAGAATGAAAAGAAGGAACAGTGCTTGACATGCTCACAGGGAATTTAAAGTATGGTGCTGTTAAACGCTGCTACATCACAAGCGGTTAACAGGTCTAATAAGTATCACAAGACACCCATGCTTCATACAGCTCAACAACTGTAGACAGAACAACAGATTCTTTTATTCTACTGCAATAGAGCAAGAAATGAAAACAGTTATTCATGCACCAACAGGGCTCCTGACAAACATGTTTAGCATCTAATTCCAAAAATGTATAAACTGAAAATTCTAATTCACCTCTGGTGTCCATAACTCCAACTTATAGACTTGCCAGTCCACAAAAATACAAATCTTAAACGTATGTGGTTTGACTTTTTAAAAAGTTTGATTACACATTATGTACTTACAACATAAATGAATATTTCCCTTAAAGGATAAGCTGCCTCTTGGTTAAATGGAAAGGTCTCTCTTAGGTACTGTAGTGGTCTCTCAAAGTATGTCAAGCTTTCAGACTTACACGTAAACAAAACCACATGGATCGCCACTTTCTTAGAAGAGTAAATGGTCACACCTAACACAGCATCGTGGCTTTACCATACAATGCATGGTAGACATAACTGCAATACTCATGCTCCCACCTTTTTTTTTTGGCAAATATTCAATGTTATCTTAATACATCAGCATGTATTCATTCATTCCATCCCTATGAGGTTTCTTGCAGAATACTGTACTCCCAGTTTTTCCCATTTTGGGAGCTGGTTTCTCAGTGATATACAGTATATACATCCACTCACCGGCCACTTTATTAGGTAGTTGATCTATGTTATCAACAAGCTGTTTTCGCTCGCAGAACTGCCGCTCTCTGGATGTTTTTCACACCATTCTCTTTACACTCTAGAGACTGTTGTGTGTGTGAAAATCCCAGGATATCAGCAGTTACAGGAATACTCTAACTAGCCCGTCTGGCACCATCAATCATGCCACACTCTATATCACTGAGATCAAATTTTTCCCCATTCTGATGGCTGATGTGAATATTAACTGAAGCTCCTGACCCATATCTGCAGGATTTTATACATTAAACTGCTGCCACATGATTGGCTGATTAGATAATCGCATATATGTACATGTGTAACCAAGAAAGTGGCCGGTGAGTGTGTATTTATATATATATATATGCATTTTGTTCTTCACTGTTACATCATAAAGACCAAAGTGAACTGTACAATATTTCTGTATTTACATTGTAATTTACATTGTACATTACCATTCAGAAGCTTCTGTTAAATGTCTACTTGACCTTTAAGAAAAATGCCAAAACCATAGCATGCAAAACAGCAAAAATAATAAGAAGAATAGTGATAATTGTTGTAGTAGTAAAGGGTAACACTGTACTGACTTTTCCCTGCATTCCAGTTTTCTGTGCTTGTGGATAACAATCTAGCTCACTCACTAAATGCCAACAGAAAGTTACAAAGTATCAACATTCTTTGGAAAACTTACAAACTGGAAAAACTTCACAAAAGTTTCAGAACAGCCTGTAAAAACATTCCATTCAGATGTTTTTCAGTCATGTATGCTCAAGTGCATTGCTACAAATCATTATAATCTACAGGATAAACACACCCACTAGCATATGTTCTTTACAGTCATAGCTTGTTAAAATGAGTCTTCATAAATCCATGGAGTTTGTTTCAGGTCTCTTACCTGAGTACGATCCTCCAACGCTGCTCCTTTTCCAGGCTCAAAGTCAAAAATGCTCTTCGGCTCTGGATGCTTCCCTATGTCGCCCAGATCAGCCCTGTAAAACAACCCCCCCACCCACACACACACACACACACACACACACACAAACACAGGACACTTCACCACACATTCATTGTTGGTTCATGCAGCAACAGATCCTAACCTGCCTTGAGTTTTTTTTTCTCTCTTTTAAAGCTTTAGTCTATATCTCTGTCTCTCACCAGTCAGGCAGGGCTCCGTACTGGGTAAACATGAAGGGATCTGAATGCCCATCCTGCTGGGCAGAGTCTGAGGACGAAGACGATGACAACCTTTCTGTAGGTAAAAAAGAAAAATGAGTGAAGTTAATCTGTATCAATGAGAGCTTACAAATGTTGTACACTTGCAATAGTGTCTGGTTTGGATGGATGGATGGATGACAGACAGAGAGACAGATAGAGAGACAGATAAATTGACAGATAGATAGAGCCAAAAATAATGTAACTATTTAGCTACTTACGTTCTCTCCAGTCAAGCTCAGTCTCTACAAAAATAAAAAATTTGACAAAAACTGAAATTAGAAGAAATAACAGTAACTAAATACATTAGACTAAGTACAAATTTTGTTCATCTGTATTGAACTTCAGATGTTTGACAAAGTCATTATCAACACTATAAAAAGTGGTAACAACCAAATTACCCAAAGAAGCCTTTTCTGCCTGATTCTACCTCATTACCTTTCAAATTATTTTTGATAGTGAGTGGAGGCCCCCAACACTACACACTTTAGATATCTCCCTTATCAAACACACATTGGCAGACAGAATTTGCATGTCCCTCCCCCGTACATATGGGCATAAAAGGAGGGAATCATGCGTCTGTTCATTCAGGTTTTGCACTGAGGAGCCGAGAATAAGGTTTGGCCGTTACAGTGGCTCGGTTCAGCTCCGTGGCTGGGGGACACAACTTCTCATTCCCTCCATCAGGGAATGGAGGTTACAACAGTAACCTAGACATTCCCCGTCTGTCGCTCACTTGACGTTGTGTCGAATGAAGCAACACAAGGTCCCTATTAAATCACGCCATGCGCTGAACCATGTACGTGAGCTTCTGACGCAGGTGCGAGCAGGCAGTTGCTTACCAAAGCAACAGGCTGCGTCAGACTGCACGTACCCTTCCCCAACGCCCCATAAACGTTTTAGGTTTACCCCCCGGCATCCCGAAGGGGGGTAAAAGTGACGTGCCAAGCATGGGAGCAGGTTGCACATGCCATGCCTTTTCTCTCTCTCTATGTTTCTCGCATAGGCGACCGGGGGGGCAGAGGGGACCCATGGAATGAGGAAATAGCTCTTTTATTGAGAATGTGGGTAGGCAAAGGAAATTAGGGTAAATAAAGATTCTCCTCCCGGCCCTCCACCAGAGGACGGAGTGGTCCGTTTACCAGGGGCACTTGGGAGCCTTCTGTGTCCTCCAGGACGTCCGAGAGACGGGGGTGTGTGCTTCCTGAGAGGTGCTCAATGGTGGGGCTGAGAGCTGGGCCCAGGTTGAGGTGGAGCTGCCTAGCATTTGGAATCCACAGGGGGACGCCCTCAGCGAGCAGACGGAGCACGGCTTGTGCTAGAAAGGCTGCGGGGCATGATGTGGGAAATGGCCTCCATCTATTTCTTCACCGCCGAAAACTGCTGGGCAAAGTCATCGACTTGTCGCCGAATAGGCCGAGCTGGAAGACAGGGGCGTTGAGAAAGTAGGCTTGGTCTACCTCCCGCATCTTGACCAGGTTCAGCCATAGGTGACTTTCCTGGACCACAAGGGTGGACTACCCAAGTGCAGATCTTTAAGTGCCTTGGCTTGGTGGACTTGCAGGAGGGCCATGGCATGCAGGGCAGAGGTGGCCTGTCCGGTGGCGATGTAGGCTTTGGCGGTCAGTGATGATGTCATCCTACAGGCATTGGAGGGGAGCACCGGGCGATCCTGCCAGGTTGCAGCTTTTTCCGGACATAGGCGGATCGCAACCGCTCTATCCACCTGGGGGACCTCCGAATACCCATGGGCTGCCCCGCCATCAAGGGTATTGAGAGCGGATGAACGAGGAGGTTGGTTGCGGGCAGTGAAAGGTGCCTTCCACGACCTCGTCAGCTCATCGTGCACCTCCGGGAAGAAAGGAACTGTGAGCGCAGCCCGGACCCGAGGAACCAATCGTCTAGCTGTGAGGGCTGCGGGGAGGACAGAGGGTTCCAGTCCAACCCCAAGCTCACAGCAGCCCAGGCAAGCATGTCGGCCATCTGGCCGTCAGCTTCAGACTGGGCACGCCGACCCAAAGGCGGCAGTCCAGTCGAGTCTTATGCGTCAGACACCGGGACGCTCTTCGATGCAGCTGTGAATTCATCATCCAGCTCAGCGGGTCCGAGGAAGTAGTCAAACTAGCCTTGAGGTGAGCCGCTCTCACCTCAAGCCTGGACAGAAGTCAACAAGCGTGCCGGGGGGCGGGTGGTTCATGGGGATCTACCTGGCGAAACCTTTTTAGAAAGGAAAGCCACGACCACACCGTTGCCATGGTTAAGTTCTCGCAGTGAGAACAAGAACCATCCACAAACACCGCCTCAGTGTGATCATGGCCTAGACACACGAGGCAGCGTCTATGACCATCAGGAGCGGAGAGATATCGACCGCATCCAGGAACTACACAGGGGCGGAAGGGCATCTTTAAAAAGACGCATCCTGAAAAGGACGTTCAACGCCTACTGTGTGTGCTCTTTTAGAGAAATAAACTCTTTTAGAAAAAAATATTATGTTTTAGAAGCGTTGTCGAAGCACCCAGGTGCAGAGAAGGAGAAAGCCGCTGATACGCACCGTAGATCCAACAGCTATGTTCTGCAGAGATGAGTGGAACAGAAGTGATCTCAGCTCGCTGATCGCACAACCGCTCAGCTTTTCATTCTCGGAAGAAATCTGAATGAACAGATGCACAATTCCCTCCTTTTATACCCGTATGTCTAGGGGAGGAACATGCAAATTCTGTCTGCCAATTTCTCATTGGCCTTTTCTCAAGTTCAGAAGTAACCGAGGCCTTCAAGAAAGTCCCCTAGTGTTGCTTCATTCGACACAACGTTGAGTGAGCGACAGATGGGGAACTTAGGCTTACAATGCTTTTTGGAAACGCAGCCCAGTTCATTTAGATATTTCCACATCAATATTTTAGGTTAAAATGTTGTTCAGTATAAAATCTAACTGATCAATATCTAAGGGCAGGTAATCAGAAGGCTGCAAAGGTTAATTCATAAGCTATCACTATTGCGCTCTTGAGCTCCTGTAATTATACTGTAAATACTTTATTTAAAAGTGTCTGCTAAATGACTACTTAACTCTCTATTTAAAGATCAATAGCATGTCAGATTCTCACATGAAAACCCTTTATTAAAATATTTAACTGTATGAAGGCACAATTAGACTTTTAGACAAATAGACTTGTTTAGTAAACAAAGGTGTTCATGGAAACACATTGAGCAAGTCGGATAATGCTGCAATATGCTGTTTAGAATTACTCAACTACATTAAGTGGTGCTCCAGTCATTAAAGTTGGTTAACTGGAGCAGTAATACTCAAGCATCTGAATATTAATCAAGCTCAAGACTCTGGCCAGGCATCCTTTTTGTGGAGTTTTGGTTAACAGAAATTTGAGGTAAAGCACTGTAAAATTCAACAGGTGTTTTCATGCAGAAACCCCCCACAATTCTGATGCTGTTCTTGGAGGTTTTTAAGAGACAGTTCACTAAAAAATGAAAATGTTGTCATCACTTCCTCACCATCATGTCATTCTAAACGAGTATAAAGTTATTTTTTCGATGGAAAATCTCCTTTTGTGTTCCACAGTAGAAAGAACGTCCAATGGTTTTGGAACGACATGAGGGTGAGTAAGTGCTCATATAATTTTTATTTTTGTGTGAACTCTGCCTTTAAAATCAACTTTAGTGTTATGTGCAATAACAGTTTTTTGGCTTTTGTATGAGTATGTAATCAGTATAGATCAATCTCAGAGGATTTACTGGTGAAGGGAAGGGACATTGCTGTACCCTAAATCCCATCATGCTCAGTACAGCCTATCTGGTTTCACTTTCAAAAGGTCAGCTGTGCACTTTCTTGCTGAGTTCTGAATGTGGTGAAAGATAAAACAATGTTCAAAAATGAAAGTCTAAAATTTCTAAGCCAGCATTGTCATTTATTCTGTTTGTACAATCTGACAGTGAATAATGCATTTCCTCATTGTTTCCATGCAAAAGGAGAAAAAGAGAGAGAGAGAGGGAGAGAGCATATACCTTCTGGTTTCTTATGGATTTGTCTGAACATGCTCCTGTACCAGTCCTTGGGCTTGTTTACACTCTGGTAAAGAGGGTTGAGAAAGCGAAATATGCACTGTTCATTGTTCTAAATGAAAACTACATAATATGGCTACATAATTAACATAATTTCGTAACATGTCCATTACCTTTTTAACAACATCAAGAATTGCCTTCACTAGCTTATTTTAAATGATCATGTGTGAAATGACATTTCAAAAAGCACATATAGGCCTATGCATGTACAATATTTATAAAACAATTAGCTATACTAAAAAAAAAAACTTTCACTTTTGTCCATATTACTTAAAAAATGCATGTAACCAAGTTAACTTAATTTTACTTAGTTGTTGCACTGGAAATATATTTATCCATTTGTGTTTGGATAACATGAACCTTTATGGTTTGATTAACTGAAACTGGGCAGTGGATTTCTAGTTCCCAGCATGCTTTCCATTGGACACAATAGGGAAACTAAATGTTAAAATTAAATGTTATTTTGTGTGTTTCTGTGTAAGATGAAGATAAAGGGGTATACTTGTTCAGCCCCATTCACCCAGCCAGCGACATTGCATGAGACAGCGTCACCATCCCATTCATTTTCAATGAGAGCACAGCGAATTCCGGCGACACTAGCTGTCGTGACCGTTGGTTACAGAGATCACCGCGGGAAGCGACAAGACAAGTTGAGAAAATGTATTTCAACTTTATGCAAATTACGAGGGACATTCGCAAGTGACTACCAATGACAGTGAAGACAGAGGAGCTTACATCTTCTGTCTCCAGGCAGGGTGAGAGTGAGATACTGGAGTGAACTTCAGTGCAGGAGACGGAACCACGTGGAACCACTCTCCACAATTGAATCGTGTTCAGCTAAATAGTTATTTTTCTGAGTTAAAATAGATTTTGATGGAGTATAGTATGTCATACCACAGGACATGTTAACTTTCCAAAAGTATTTCATGTCATCTACCAATGTATTGCTCAGTAGATAAAATGTGGGTCAAAATATTGCTAACAAGTAAGCTATGTTATAACTGACACATTGTGGTGTTGTACCAGACCGGTGAATGATTTGTGAGATTGCAGTGATTTAGTGAGCGTATGTTGTGTGGAGACTCACAGATCGAGATGCTATTGGCATGCCTGTTTCATCTACAGGGCCGATTCCAGAGAACTTTATCAGTCGCTCATCTCGTGGGGCAGAAGTCCGGGGCAACGTGGCAGAGCCTCCACTTTTCATTTCACCATTAGACAATCCATCTGAGAGACCATAACAGAAACAGTGAGATTACTGTTTAATGGTTAAAACAATATCAAAGTATTACTAGTAATTGCTACTAATTTAGTTTAGAGGATGAGAGATTTATCCAATATTAGTGCACTACACTTTCCCACAATATCTGGAACATGCAATTAATAATTATTTTATTTTGAACACCCTCTTAAAATCAAGATGTGATTTATTTGGATTTCTACAAATATGTCTCAAAATTAAATTAAGGATTTACTGTTTGCCTGTGTAGGACCATAGTATGATCCATAACCACGTGTTGGGAATCCACCTCCATTGACATCAGCAACCTGATGGGAACATTAGAATGCAGTCAGCACACACACACACACACACACACACACACACACACACACAAATGTTTAAACAATGAATTAAGCAAATGTATGAAATGTTTATAATTCCTAAGGCAAAATCAACACATTGCCTTTTATTTGTATTTTCAAAATCAACTCTTTCTAGGCTCCAGTATTGTGATGTTGATCATGATAACTCCTTTGTGCAAATAGTCAGATTTCTTTGCTCCCACTGAAGCACAAAATTCTCAAATCATGCTTAATAAAATGGATCATCAGGTTCTGAACAACTTTTGAAGTTCATGCCAGCTCACAAAAGTGAAGAAAAAAAAAACAGGTACATTTTTCAACCTTTTACTTGAATTGTTATGTTGCTAAAATAATTTCTAATGAAAATATTCCTATTAAACTATAAAATAAATGTGCAAAATTGCATTTTCACTAGTAGACTACAATAATAATTATAATAAAAAAAAAAAAAAAAAATATATATATATATATATATATATATATATATATATATATATATAAAATCACCTTAAAACAAGTTACAATTAACATACTGTAGAGTAGTTGTATTTTTTAATTAAGGCCACAAGAGGGCAGAACAACATAAAATGTGCACATATCAGTCAATTGGGTGAAGTTGTCAGTCAATCAGTGAAGTTGTTTTGGAACAGTGTCATTGTCAATGTAAGTTAATCAAAGCTCTTCAGTTGGTGGCATCATGTGGATTAGTTTCACATTGCAATTGCACAAAATGCTTCTGATGTCTTGCACCTATGCTCTTGCCTTGTGTTGCAAAGATGTAGGAGCTGAACTGTTGTGGAATGGACTTAAGGGAGGTGTAGGAAGACCAGGAGAGATCACTACAACTTCTGGTGTCATATCTGGAGTCGTGAAGTGCTGGTTCACTCCACTGCTGGGAAGAGCCTCATCTGAGAAAATGATCCGTGAGCCATTCAGATGGTCATACTCCTCCACTCTTTTCTGGGAGAGACACAGACAGAGACATTTCATTTCACAACACAGAATCTGAGTTTCGAGACAACTAAAACATGGATGATACATTTAGTCTTATTGTCAACTACAACCACAATTCCAAAAAAGTTGTGAGAGTATGCAAAATGCAATGAAAACAAAAAGTAAATGTACTTTGACTTGTATTCAAGCAAAAACATTAAAAGACAAGGTACTTTATGCTTTACTTAATCAACGGCATTGCTTTTTGAAGATATATGTTTTTCTGAAATTGATGCCTGCAACACATTCCAAAGAAGTTGAGACAGTGGCAGTTTAGGACTATTATAACATGGCTCTCTGGAATACTCAATTCTAATTGGTCAATAGCGCCATCTAGCGGACTGATATTGCCCTGTTACAACCGAACATCCCCATATCTCCAGTCAGGTATTGCTCTGATATTACTCAACATTCAGGGATTTAGACGTATTAAACCGCTCATCCAAGTTCTGCGATCCGCCTCTCCTGCTTCTTGGCTCACTTCAAGTAAGCTAATAAAATAATTTCACCTCAAATCAATGTTTCATGTGTATTTCTTTGTTTATTTGGCAAGCAGTCTTCTAATAGGCGGATGGCCATTTTCACAAAATAAACATCAACAGAACTCTGACACAAACCGGAGGTGGATTTTAGCTGTTCAGTAGTTTCTTTCTTCTCAAATTACATAAATTCAATGCAAATCAATATTTGATGTCCATGTATTTATTTATTTGGTTAGTAGCCATGTGATAAGTTGTGTATTATGTACAGCTAGCCGGTTGTTATTACACAATAAACCCCTTCCAGGTGATGCAAGACTGATCACCCTGTCAGGGTTTATTGTGCGATAACCACCAGCTAACTGTATATTATCCCTTACAATCAATCTGACATGTTGAAATAACAAGGTGATATTAAAGAAGGGATGTTAAACTGGTGAGGCAATCCTGTTATAAGGAGCCTCGAAAAAAGCCTAGTCCTTCAAGAGCTGGGATGGGTCGAGGTTCCAATTTGCCAACAGATGCATCAGCAAATAATCCAGTGCTTTGAGAACAATGTTCCCCAAATTGGAAGGATTTGAGGCATTTCACCCTCTACATGCACAATATAGTTGAAAGATTCAAGGAATCCAGTCAAATCTCAGTGTGTACAGGGCACAGCCAAAAATCACTTCCAAATGTGCATGATCTTTGATCCCTCAGTCTTCGATCCGTCACTGTCTTAAAAACAGTCATTCGACTGTAATGGATATCATGACATTGGCTCGATAATACTTCTGTAAACTTTTGTCAATCAACACCATTGTTTGCTGCATCCACAGATGCAAGTTAAGGCTTTATTATGTGAAGCAGAAGCCATACATCAACAATGTCCAGAAGCGTCACCAATTTCTCTGGGCTTGGTCTCATCTAAAATGAATGTAGAACAGTGGAATCATGTTTCGTGGTCTGACAATTTCACATTTCAAATAGATTTAGGAAAAAATAGCTGTTGTGTTCACCAGGTCGAAGAGGAAAAGTACCATCCATATATCGTCATCTTTTATAGATCAACCTTTTGTAAGACGTTCCATCATCTTGCAGAAAAAGGCTCTTTGTGGCCCTGTAGTTTGTGGCACCACATCAGGAGAAACTCATTACTACCTCATTGCACAGCCCTTTTTGAGTGGCGACCCTCATTTAAACTCCCTAATGTATTAACCTTGGCCAAAAGGGTCAAGAATAGGTGCCAGTGCCTGCTATCAATCCTGAGTGGTGATAAGAGGTTACAGAGTTGGTTTTGCCTCACCAAAATGTCTTGCTGGCAGCTTGTTGTTTGCCCTTCTCTACCTCTCCCTCTTGACTTAGACTCCGCAATCTCTCCCTTTCCACACTCACTGTGACCTGACTAATGCATCCCCTCTCTGTTTGAACTCTAGGGGTCATGGGAAGATCCCCATTTTCTCACAGAGGGCGAAACTGTATCTTGTTAAATCATGCAGATCCCATTGTGAGCTGGGGGAACAGGGCTTTTTCATGGAAATCCAAGTCCAGTCCATGAAAAGCTCTCTCTTTCTTTCCTTCTGTCATTGGGTTGTTTTAACATATCTTTATGTGTTTTCAGGGCATCTTTCAAGGTGATGTTGAACTGTCCAGGCACTGCCAAGGTTCATAAATAACTCAAGTGCAATGCATTTCACAACTAAGAGAGCTTAGCTGTTTGTGAAATGCTGAAAGTACACTTTGAACTTCAACTGATGCTGAAATGTTTTGAGGGTTAAGAAGTAATGTAGACTTCTCAGACTTTCTTCCCCACCCCTGGCAGCAGTCCTCACACTCCAGGTGGTCGGCCAGGAGCCCCTCCCCGCTCAGCGATTCTCTGACCCCGGCACGTTTTAGTGGCTGGTAGGGGTCTCCTCCGCCCCTGACAGCGGCCCTGACCGCTCCAGGCGGTCGGCTAGGAGCACCTCCTCCCCTCGCTGTTGGCGGCCATCCCTCCACACTCAGGTGGCCAGGCTACTCCGTATGTATGGAATGCTCCATTGGATAGTAGTGGCGAGGCCTCTACTACAGTGCATCCCTCCTCCTTCCCGGGTTACAGCACCAGTGTAACATTTCAATGGAAAGGAGGAGGCAAGAACTGGAACATATAATATTTATAACAGAATATATAATATTTTAATAATAAACTTAAACAAAAAGACAAACACACACATAGGTGTGGCAGCTGCCCGTAACTCTCTCTTTCTCTGTCGCACTGCTGTCTCTGGTTGCCTTTATCCCTCTCTGGATTAATCAGCCTAATTAGGGGCCGGTGTGCGGAATCATGACCCGGCCCCGCCCTCTGCCCTTCCACACACACATTAGTTTTCAGTTGCAATGTATACATTCACTACGCACAGTAAACCAGGGTTAATTTAATCCATGAATGAAAGTGTCCAATAGCAGGGCAGTTACTGAAATTAAGTGATTAGTATTCAGATTGTCATGTGATGCTAACATGGCTGCCCCCATGAGGCACCCCAGCCCCTGTGAAGAATAAAAGAGCTTTTATAAGGTTATTGATATGACTGAACTCTCACAACTTCATCTCACATGAGTGTTCATGATTTTATGGATATGTTTCAAAATTAATATTCATTTCTTTTTAAGTAAAATTTTTTGTACACCTTTAAGATAAGCGGTTCAGCTTCAGGACCAAGATTTTACATGGAATACCAAGGGGTAAAATAAAGGGTCAACTTATTAATATCAAATACATATATTTAAATAAAATAATTTAAATAGCTAATTTAGCATGGTTTTTGTTCCTTGCTCTCCATGGCCCTATCAGAACAGACATGTGACCCATGTTTGGGTAGAGGCCCACCACTGTTTTAGCCCACATCTTACCTGAGACTGCATGTCATCTGCAGGAGTCCTAGTCAGTAATCTCTCAGATCTCAGACTGACTGCCTGAAAGAAACACAATTGAATAAAATGCAATAAAAATCATACAATGCCACCAAAAGCACAAACCAATACAGAGGCATTGGAAGGTAAACCTTTATATGCTTTTATGATTTTGTGGCCATGGTTCACTAATTATTTCAAAAATTACATTTATTGCCCTTCTTTCTCAAGAATCTTGAGCACTGAATAATAAATAGTGAGCACTCATGCAACATCCATGTAGGTTGCTTTGACCAATGGTTTAAACACATTTAAATAGTTTTATGAATTTACATTAAATATAAACATAGAAAATGATTGGTGGAACCCAGACCCGCAGTCAAGATGAGCTATTTCTAGTGCGGTTATGTGGTTGCTCAATTAGGGTGTATTAGATAAAAATATCAGACTCATAGTGAACCCTATCCACTAAGAGATGACACTTCACATAGCTGTAGAGATAATACAGTGAAAATTAGATTAGGAAAACTAAATGTATGCTTTTTGAGGTAGGATATACAGTATGTAGTTAGACATTCATTAAACTATTATTTATATTGTCAAGCTGGTTCTCATCTCCTCCTTGCCCATCTAAACCCCTTTACATTGGTGCCGAAGATCCGGGAAGGAGGGATATGCCGTAGTAGAGTACTTGCCACTACTATCCACCCCAATGGAGCAGCCGGACGCCAACGGCGAGGGGAGAAGGGGCTCCTAACCGACCGCCTGGAGCAGTCAGGGCCACTGCCAGGGGCGAAGGAGTCCCCTACCAGCCGCTGAAATGTGGCGGGGTCTGAGACTGCGACCGCAAGCGGGGAGGGCTCTCTGCCGACCGCCTGGAGCGGGAGACCCCTTCTGTTCTCCGAGAACGCGGCGGGGTGTTCCGTCCGCCAGGGACTAGAGGACTGTCTCTGATCCGCCTAGGGAGGCGTGGCTGACGTCCGTTAGAGGGTGGAGGAGTGGCCGAGGACCAAGCTACGGCGTAACGGAGAACTGGCAAGTAAGTGTTTTTTTCTCTCTGCCGCTCCGCGTTGGCCTTTTCCCTCTCTTTTAAATTTAACAGTGTTTTTTTTTGGGGGGGGTACTACACTGTTACAGGAAGTACCCCCTTTTTTATTATTTCTGTTTCCCTCCCCATGTCCCCACTCTCATCCATTTAGACGGAGATGACCTGCCGACAGACGGGGCGGAAGGCACACCCTTCCACAGGAAAAGAGGGGGGTGTACGTCATTCTGGGGGCTCCCCAGCCTAAGAGAACGAGGGAGGAATGTGACAGGGCGGAGGGCGGGCCGGGTCATGATTATACACACCCGGTCCCTTATCAGGCTAATTAAGCCTCCGAGAGGGATAAAGGTCGACTGCGGAAGGTGGTGCGAAGGAGAGAGATCGTTTACGGTCATCTGACCATCATGTGTGTGTTTGTGTATTTTTGTTCAGTTTTTTATTAAAGCTATTATTTATAATGTCAAGCCGGTTCTCGCCTCCTCCTTTCCATTGTAATCCCTTTACAATTACCCATATCATTAAGTAAGTGCCTTGGAAACAATTAAGCCTATTATGCTGAGGACAATTGTTGAATGTTTCTGAACAATTAATGTCAAATTAACATCATGGTTTCTGTCGTAACCTCCGTTCCCTGAGAGAGGGAACAAGACGTTGTGTCAAATGAAGTGACACAAGGGGTCTTCCTTGGGAGCCTCATGTACCTCTGAACTTGAGAAAAGGCCAATGTGAAATTGGCAGACAGAATTTGCATGCCCCACCCCCGGACCTACGGGTATAAAGAGAAGTTGGCGTGCATCTGTCAATCAAGATTTTTTGTGTCACTTCTTTCGACACAACATCGAGTGAGTGACAGAAGGGGAACCTCAAACATTGTACATTATTTAATTTTTTTAAGTCACAAAGTGTTCATTAAAAGTCAAGCGTACAATGGTCCCATGTTTTGAATGGATTAACTCTTCATTTCACTGCAAAACCCATATTGTAAATGGATGTGTGCTTCTTTTGATAAAAATAAATAAATAAATAAAAATGTAAATGTTACTCTTGTTACTTTTACTTTTGAGGAGAGTTGATTGTAAAATAGTAAAGGAATGGTGGGAGGAAATGTATGTCCCAATTTCCTGGGGGAAATTATAGACTATAAGGTATCATAAAGACATAAACTTGTATTTTTAAAGTGTTTTTTTTTGTCTGATAACAACTTATTGTGCAAAACCAGAGAATCACATGAATGTGAAACTATTAGCATGGGAATTCTTGCACTGTTGCTATGGCATTGCATAACTAAACAATGACCAGGGGTCAAACTTTCCAACAACCTCCATAAACATGTGAAAACCAAAACAGAGTACCAAATCATAATGTCCCTAAAAAGTAGAAAATCTTTTTTTGTTTGTTTGTTGTTTTTTTTTTAACAGTTTACAATAAGGTTGTATTTGTTGAAATTACTTAACTACATTAGTTAACATTAAAAATAAACAATACTATTATGGCACAAATTATAAATGGATACTCCTATTTTCAACATATTCTAATACATTTTTATGAATGAAAAGTTGCATACATAAACATTAGTTAATGCAATATAAACTAACATGAATGCACAATGAAATTTAAAAAATTCACCAAAACATAAACCAAGATTAATACATGCTGTAAAAATCCTTGCTCATTGTTAGGTCATGATACTTAATGCCCTTACTAATGTAAACAAATAGAGCATTATTGTAAAGTGTTCCCATTTTTCTTAACTACTTTATAAAAAGTGGTATTTAAAGATCCCAACTCGGTCATCATGGCAACCAGAGAGCTGTCCCACACATTAAAAGTTGCATATGACTGTAGCTTTCCATCTGACATCAGCGTTTCCGCCTCTGATAGTGAGAACGTGAGCCAAGTGCTCCCACTGCAGAGAGATGTGTTTTCCATTTGGGATGATTAACTATGAACCAGAGACCATTATGATTATGCTTGGTTTCCTGAATGCTGTCTACTCTGCTATGAACACTGGGCTTCTCACACAGGGCATTCAATGTTGGTTCATTCTCTTTCTCTCTCTTGTTCCCTCTTTCTCTTGCCCCAGATGACTCACCAGTCTTGAATGAGCTCCATTACATAAGAGAGAAAACAACAATTGAGTGTGTGTTTACATATGTGTGCTACACGATGATATCTCAGTGCATGAGTGCCCCTCACACTTATACACAATGTGTATGCGTGCAGTAGTGGATCCTGGTATAGGTAGCTGCCTAAGGCGGCAATGCTTTCTGGGGCAACATGGCAGGGTACCTGCCCAGCCGCCCTCGTACAGAGCTTGCATGATCACGATGGGAGAAATGTGTCCCGAATTGTGCCGCCCCACCCCTGCCTTGCGAATTCAAGAATGAAAATTCTCTCATCATATACTCACCATCATGCCATCCCAGATATGAATGACTTTCTTTCTTTTGCAGAATACAAATTAATATTTTCAGAAGAATTTCTCTGCTCTGTAGGTCCATAAAATGCAAGAGAATGGTGGCCAGAACTTTGAAGCTCCAAAAATCTCATAAAAGCAGAAAAAAGACTTCAGTGGTTAAACTGTCTTCAGAAGCGACATGATAGGTGTCTGTGAGAAACAGATCAATATTTAAATCCTTTTTGGAGTCTTATGAATTTCTTTCATGATGCCTTTGTGATTTTTGGAGCTTCAACGTTCTGGTCAACATTTACCTTAATTAGGGGGATTGGGGGTGTTAAGGGGGGGCATCATATCCAATCTCGCCTAGGCCACCAAGTAAGCCATTAATTTGCATGACTGCCCTGCATTATCTATCTGTGCTTATTAAAATAGATGTATTTGCATGTAATATATCAATTGGTATCAAGGGTTCCAAATTCGTATGGCTTTCTTTCTTCCATGAAAAAAAGGAGGAGTTAGGCAGTATGTTCACACACTGCTCTTTTAAATTCAATGAAAGTGACCACAAAAACACCATTAGAGTGGCAAATACGTCTTACACACTATAATTTAAGTGTTCTGAAGCCATACAATAGCTTTGTGTGAGGAACAGAGTGAAATGTATGTTGTTTACTGATAATCTTGCCCTCCACTGTAGCTTTTCAATCTCTTTCACGCTTATGCATATTCATTGTTGGCATGTTGTGATGAGTTATGCTTCACTGACATCAAACATGTTGCAATGCATATTCATGCAGTATTTAAATATACATGAATGCAAATGATATTCGAGAGCTGCGGCAGAGAGGAAGATTTTCAACTAATCACAATATCAATTTCGTTATTTTCCAAACTCTAATATATCGTATGGCTTCAGAAGACTTGGGATATAGTGAATGAGTCAAATGGACAACTTTTATGATACATGTATGGTGTTTTATGTCATTTTTAGAGCTTTAATGCATCAATTCCCATTTGCTTTCATTGTATGGAAATGAGCAGTAAAGACATTCTGCTAAACTTCTTCTGTGTTCCATGGAAGAAAGAAAGTCATACAGGATTGAAATAACACAAGGGAGAATAAATTATGATTCTGAATTCTGATTGGTTCTGAATTTTCCGTTTTGGGTGATCAAATCTTTAAACATAAATGTTTTTTTGGAAAAAACAAATAAGTTCCCAAGTCAGCATGTCCTCGCCGTTACAGTTACAGTAAGTCTGACATCATATTCATTCCATATTCACAACGGTCTTTGAAAGGAACTGCCTCTGACATTTCAAAAGATCTAACAAACTAATTATTCATGTTAACTCTTTTCTGCAGTCAATTTAATTCTGTGTGCAAAAGGGGGAAAAAATATAGTTACACTATGGCCATTCATGTTTTACAATGAATATAAGGGTGAACTGAAGGAGTGTTTGTTTAATGTACTGTCTTGTTTCTGCATGTGCAGAGGAGATAAAGAGATTCAATGTGTGTTTGTGGGTGTGTTACTGTGCGTATGTATGGACCTGTCAGTCGATTATGCCCTGCGCATATTATACATTTCAATGATCTGCTCTAAACTGTCTGAAATGGTGGTGGTATAAACAACCAAGTATCTAAATCATGAGCCTTGACATGACAAAATCTGCCTTGACATGCCAGTAAAGCCTCTGTAGACTGGACAGAAATACTGCTGGCTCCTCAGACCATCATTACCTAAATAAGCACAGTGAGTGAGGCTTCGTTCACTCGTGACTCTCAAATTGTCCTATTCTACAAGAGCTCACAAGAAGGGTTTTAAATATTGTCTGTATGAGTGAATACAGCCAAGCCCCTTTTTATTCTCACAAAAGCCATGAATAACACTGTAAAGGGATTAATGGAAAGGAGTAGGTGAGAACTGGCTCGACGATATAAATAATGTTTAATATAAAACTGAAACAAAGACACAAACACACACAGGTGTCGGACAAGGTGCACAGGTGCTGCCCGTAAATCTCTCTGTCTCTGTCGCACTGCAGCATCCAGTCAGCCCTTATCCCTCTCTGAGGCATGATTAGCCTAATTAGGAGCCAGGTGTGTGGAATCACGAGCTGGCCCCGCCCTCTGCCGGTTCTCTGATACTCCGTAGCTTGGTCCTTGGCCACTCCTCCACCCTCTAATGGACGATAGCCGCGCCTCCCCAGACGGATCGGAGGCAGACCTTCACCCCCTGGTGGTCAGAACATTCCGCCGCATTTTGGTGAATGGTAGGGGTCTCCTCCGCCCCTGGCAGCAGTAACCGCTCCAGGCGGTTGGTTGGGAGCCCCTCCTTCCCTCGTGGTCGGCGGCCGTTCCTCCACTTCCAGGTGGCCAGGCTCCTCCGTCCTCCGGCAGATGGCCGCAGCTGCTCCGTTGGGGTGGATGGTAGTGGCGAGGACTTAACTATGGAGCATCCCTCCTCCTTCCCGGGTTTCGGCACCAGTGTAAAGCGGGTTAAAGGAAAAGGAGGAGGCGAGAACCGGCTTGACTATATAAATAATATTTTAATAAGCAACTTAAACAAAAAGACAAACACACAAAGGTGTCGGACAGCTGCCCGTAAATCTCCCTCTCTGTTGCACTGCATCTTCAAGTCGGCCCTTAACCCTCTCTGAGGCTTTATTAGCCTGATTAGGGGCCGGGTGTGTGGAATCACGACCCGGCCCGCCCTCCATCCTGTCACAAAAACCTAAAATCATTACAACAGAGATTAAGTAAATATCAAAGACTTTTAGAAAACCGGAAAGTCTTATCACAATGTATGACATGACAGACATACAACTAGTAGTCCAGAGCTGTTCAGTTTCACAGTGCTGATTTACCGAACACACTCTCAAAATACAGGAGCAAGTCCTGAAAATATAAGTGAACCAGTTTGGCCAAACTGTATGTTAAAATAACCATATTAAGCACTCTAAAACAGGATTGACAACCATATTCTGCAGCTGTGTGAACATTACCAGAGAGTAACAGAGAGAGAATATCACCCCTCAAATCTCTCTCAAAAAGAGGGAGAAGGACTTTAAAACACAACCTAATATGGTCAAGTCTCTCTTAGTCATCCGTTCAAGAAATATGTGCAGAAGATTCCTCAGAACATGTTTGTTTTGAACGCTCCAAGAAATATTAACTAATTACTTAAAACTCAAGCTTTCAAACAACCATCTGCAATGCATAAATGCTACATTCCACTCACAGCTGGCTTGATTTGTCCTTTGTTTTGGTCTGATACATACTGTGCTGGAAGTTGTATATGTCTAAAATGTACAGAATGCTAAAAGTTATGTAGGCCTCATATGTAGGGATTGGAGTAATAAGGAACTGAATGATTCTGGTCCCAGTTCTACAACGATGATTCCTTTATCAATATAAAGACTAAGAAGTTATATGGTTCCTTTTTTTTAATGGAACCAGTTCTTAGAATACAATAAAATAAAATAAAAAGAAACCTTGTTCTTGGTTCCCAACCCTACTGATCTGGGACCAGCTTTTCATCTGTCAATGGACCTTAGTCATGGTAGATGCGATATGTAATCTTTTTAGATTGAAAATTAGGCTGTGATAGACAGAGTACAGTCCGTTCTATGGGTTTTGTATTGTTTAGTATCTTTGTGTCAATCATTCAGCAGACAAAACATTGAAAGCATTTACATCAAACTTTCAAGACCCTTGGGTGTATCCATACACAGACTGAACTCACAGTGAATTCAGAAACAGTAGGTTGACCTTTCTTTAGATGAAATCAGACTTATCGTATTGTGAAACACTGCCCCCAGTGGTCGAAGTGGTAACTGTTGTTAGGTGTATGGGCACGTGAGAGCTCGACTTTCCAGGTGAAATGTGCACAAAGGGGTGCAAAAAGCAAGTTTATTCAGCTGTACAGTCTGTAATACAGTTTTATAAAAAATATAATGTTAGAGGGGAAAATGCAACCTCCGAATCATGCTCATCACTGATTAAGCGTACCCAATTACTTCCTAGTTTCAATGCGTGATCCAAACTGGGGTTTCCCATGCTGTTGACACATCACACATCCGGTTGCACCATAGGGAAAGCTAAACACGCTGGAGCCCATGCAAAAATGTCTGATAGGAGATCCTGCTAGTTGGTGTGTTTGCCTTATGTGGCCGATCCTACGGGTACCGGTACTCTCAGAATCAACATGCCAAATTCCTGTGTGATTATGTTGGTGTCCAATAGGATGTTTCTTAATTCAAGCACAGGTTGCAATTCAGCAGGGCTACTTTAACTACTATACAGAATATTTGTATACTTGTATACAACATCTGAAGGTTCAGGAATGTATTTATTCAGAGGGACCAGCATGAACTGAGAAAGGGGGAGGTATTGGCTGTGATTATGTGTGAGTGGGATGAGGAATGTCGCTTTGCAGAGCTTGGCAGTGACATCAAAAACTCTTTCCAAAAAATCTGTGGTCACTTGTCTGTCCTGCAATTTCTGAGATTATCTTTGAAGCTCCACAAGGCTCCACATATGCTAGTCACTTGCACTGTAAGCTCGTCATGTAATTTTACTGGGGATGATCTCAACAAACTTTTGTGATAAGAAGTCCCAAAATACTATTGACTATCGGCATTAAGTTTGGTCCACTTTGTAGCTTATTCAGGCCAAGAACTGCCCACTTACTGTAGACAGGAAGGTGGCGTCTGATCAATAAAAGATCCTCTTCAAGTCACCAACCACAGTTTTTGTAATGTAATGTTTAGGTTAATGTAAATCTGAAAGTGAAGATACCAAAATAATAGGCTGATGTAACACAAACAACTACTTCTTTGTGAAGAGTTGTACAGACAACATTAAATAAGTTATTATCCTCTGAAGTCTGATCTTTGAAATATTGTAAAAACCAGAAATTGTAAAGTCACCTATTCAGTCAGCTTTTGCCATTATAGTGTGCAATATGCATCAGTAATATGATCAAACGGGAGCTCAACATGTTGTTACCAAATGTGCATGTACCCTGACATCAACCCTATTCTATCGAGTTACTGACATGCACCTTCCACCATCAGACATCTTTGAATCAATTCAAATGTATTTACCATTTCCTGTGGTGCAACTGTGAGACATGAGTTCTGGTCCCTTGGAAACCAGGAAATAATCACGTTCACATAAATCAATAATTAGCGAAATTTTTACATTGCATTTTACCTATAAAATTTAATTTGTACTCCACTGTTAGTTCTAGGGTTTAAGAAACAGGGCACGGTAAATAAAATGTGCATTCGCTGTTGACAAGTATTATATAATTTACAACTTAAAGGAATAGTTCACCATACAATGCAAGTGAATAGCTGCCAAAATGTTAAAGTTTCAAAAGTCAAATAACTCATCATAAAAGTAATCCACAAGACTCCAGTGGTTAAATCTGTATCTTCAAAAGCAATATGATACTGTAGGTGTTGGTGATACACATTCTTCATCCATACCACCCCCTACTGGGCAGGGAGAAGAATTTAATCATTAACCCTGGGTTATTCTAAACCCCTGGAAAACAGAATCCTGGATTATCCAGTTTTATATTACACACTTTTCATACTTTACCCTGGATAAATAATGAATCCTGGGTATTCATGTTCCAATGTTTCACACGGTACATTCTTAAACCCAGGGTTAACTGTTTGCATAATTGTGGTGTTGATAACAATGATTGGACGAATGCAGCTCACGACGAACACGCAGCATGTCAATGGAGCTGCTCTTCTGTGAAATGTCGCCAAACAAATAGACTCTGTTTGTCTTTTGTCTTCTGAAATATGCAAATGCGGGGCTAACCCTGCTCCGGAGAGGGGTTTCATAACCCCGAGTAAAAAGGGGCGCTAACCCCATTTCAAAATAACAAGTGTGAAACATTACTTTCCCTGAATGTAACAGATTCGAGGAATGAGTAAGCGGGAGATGGCGAATCCAACTCAAAGGTACATTTATTTACACACACAAACTCGTTCGCTTTCTGTGTAACAGTGAAACTACATATATAAACAATCAAACGGGAATGGAAGCACCAACACACATGAAGCTTGTCAGCTGGGGCTCACTCTGAGGGCTGGCCCCTTTTTATATCCCCAGTTTCTCACTGTGAACAAAGAAACAGCAATTACAAGCAATTCATCTCAGGTGAAAACCCTTACTACTTCCTCTCTCCCCAGACGACCACTTGATCACACCCTCACCTCCACACCAGGGTTAAAAGCAGGGTTTAGAATGAAGATAACCCAGGGCCTAAATATTAATATTAATATTAACTTTTTCACACCCACACCTATCAAATCACTGCTGAAAATATGGATTAAAACACTAGAGTCCTATGGATTACATTTATGATGCCTTTATGTGCTTTTTGGCATGTCCACATTTTGCCACCCATTTGCTTGCATTTTATGGACCTGCAGAGCTGATATATTCTTCTAAAAATCATAATTTGTGTTCAGCAGAAGAAAGAAAGTCATACACATCTAGGATGGCACGAGTGTGAGTAAATGATGAGAGCATTTTCATTTTTGGGGGAACTATTCCTTTAAAACAACTACATTTACAACCTGATTTTGGCACCACTATGTGGACATTTCATCTGTAAACTGGAGCTCACACATGCCCATCCATTTAACAACACTTCCACCTTTGGCCACTTTGGGGCAGTGGTTTGAAATTCGATAAGCGCAGACCGATTTCACAATTTCACAATGAGCTCAGTCTGGCATCAGACAGTACATAACTAGTCCATGGTCATACTTTATGTTTAGGCCAAGGTTTAGCTTTTTAATAGCGATAGTTTGAGTTTAATAGCAGTTCAAGTTTGGCACAAAGAGATGGAGATCTTTGTGTTTCTCTGCTCTTAATTCAATTCTCTGCGTTTCATCTTGTTTTATAAGATCAGACATGCGAGAAGCCTGTGGCACGTAAATGAAAAATCATTAACATTTAATCAGGGTTCTGCTTTTAATGGGCTCCTAAAAGTTCTGGCTCCAACATGATTAAGTATTGAGGCCTTTTTCTTAGAGGAGCAAACATGCATTCCATCTGTGAGGAGTAATAGGTTGGATTAAGACACAGTTGCCTAATGTCCACTAGACGGTAGGGGTCAGTACCATAAATTAACTACTTTGGTTCAATTACTTCCACGTGTCATGATGCATCTGTATTTAAGCATGCATGTCTGTATGAGTTGCTACAGTCAGATTGTTGTAATAATACCCTTAAAAAATTGTATAATTGCATTCCAAATAGCTTCCACATCAAAAGGCATTATTGAAACACTGCTTGGATCAGCCTTGTGATACAGTATTATACTGATTAACAATACCTGTGCAGTGATTTATGTTTTAGACCTATACTTATAAACAGCAATCGACTCAAGATGTTTGCTGGGCTACTGACAACAAAAATGCTGAACTAATACAAAATTTAATACAGTACTGTATCTATTTACTTTCTTCTGTCAGCCAATCAATACAGAGGGCATCCTGGTGCACACCAAAACAGATGACATCATGTCTGAAACTAGTGATGGACCTATATAGCACTAATATCAATCTACTGTACATGCCCAGACTTTCTGGAAACGCAAGACTTTTCTATAAGAAAAACTGAAGTAAAACAATTATTTCCATGGGAATATTTAAGCACATAATCTATGTTCTAGGATACTCTAGGTATTCTGAGATTGCACTACAATTTAAACAGGTGTGAATAACTCTTCCATAATCCTAAATTACATGCTTTATGTCTGGTAGGATAGTTGTTTATACAGTTATTGCTCTTTGGCCATCAGTGACTCAAAGTGCAAGTGTTAAAAACACCAGCTGATCTGTTATTACAAGACATAATGAGATTTTGGTGAGTATTAACTGAATATCCTGTGAGTAGGACACACACAATATCTCAAAAGGTAATGACTTGCAGCACTAAGGCACTTGTGATAGCTGTGGCCTGAGAGTTTGTTTTATGGAAGAATACATAAGCACATGTACTGTACATATGATTATATAATTATTTTACAGCATGTGGCCACCAAGGCCTACCATCTACTGGCAATGAGAAGTTTATTTTCTATGTGAAAAAGTATTTCCTCTATCCCAGCTTAATATGCAGAGACAACTACAAGCACATCATCTGTAAACTGATGTACAAAACAATCATGATTTTTTCAAAATTACACAATTCACCTTTAAATTTGAGTGATTAACAAAGGGTCCGATGTACTTTTATACTAGATTTTTCAATAGCATTTCCATGAAAGGCACTGGATTATCTGTGAGAAAGTGGAATGGGAGATGTAATTTGTCTTGTTGACAGCAGTTTGGACCATGACATCATTGTCCAAAGGTCAAAAGAGGCACAGGTCAGTTTGAGGCTAAACTCTTCAGCTTTTCAGACCAGTTTCACTATACGTAGAGTTTGACCACTGTGCACAATAGCTGAGCCAAAGAGAGAACTGTACTGACAAGATTTAGTTGTTCCTGTGTCAAAAAGGCAAGGAAAAATCTTGTCAAATTAGGCCAGCTGACCTTCATAACAATAGCAAGTTCATTCTTTGCGGTGTGAGAAAAATCCCTCACTAAGTCAATGACTAACAAAGGGGCAATACTCATCTCAACTGACTCCAAAATCAACTGTGATTCAAATGTGTTATAACTCTCAAAAGATCTAGAGGGGATAAAATAAACTGATCATGTTCTCTCAATATTGGCAAATACATTTCTTTTTATACAGCAAACCATCATACATTATTGTCAAATGGTGAGTAAAACTTGACAGCAATGTCAAGTCAGAAACCACCAATTAGTGACAACGTTTTTATGCACTTAAGAAAACAGTTTATTCCAGTTTTTCTTTCAGAAAGCAGTGTTCTGAAACATCATGTAAACGATAACTGCATTTTTCTTATGCCCCTTAATGAATTAAGAAAAAGCTGTTTAACACACATTGGAAATAACTTCATAGGATGGCGCCCAGCAGAGAGAATTCAGTACTTCTGGGAGTATTGTGGGAAAAGCAGTAACACTATAAACTATAATCATTTATACACACCCATGTAAAATATCGACTGTCCCTGATGTTTACATATATTTGCTCATACATTGCGGGAATCCCAGAGTTTTATGTTGTAGGGAAAGCCCACTATAGCAGCGCAATTATGCTGCTTGTCGCAATGGAAGTTCAGGAAATAAACACAGCAACAAAACTCTGAAATATCTGGAAATAAAATAATGAAGACTACCTCAGATGCCATGTTTGTTATTTACGCAAGTGTCCCAGGGAAATGTACGTTGCTGTGGAGAAAGCTGCTTAATGACCGAGTTGCATGTATAGAGAACGCCGCTTATACAGTGCATGTAAATGGGAACAATATGCTTTTTGGTGCATATGTAAACTGGCCACTCATTTGTCCATCAGCCAGCCAATGAAAGAGCTTTTGAACCTGATAAAGAGGATTTGAAGTATTATGTTTACTGGACAACTAAGGTGCTGGTCACTGTAATGGAGTTCAACATAGGCAAGGAGGAGGCGGAACCGGAGGCCAGGAGGCGGCTGCATGTGTCTCTCTTTCTTTTGAACTGGTTCCTCCAGCTCATTTTTATTCCCCTCCTGGCTGATTAGGACAAATCAGCATCGGCGTGCATCCTCACGGCCCGGCCATGCCCTCCTCCTCGTCACACTCCTCCACCACCCGATTCAGGCTGCGGAAACCTCCTGCTTGATGTACTCCCCACCCTTTCTGGTGGGGAGGTGTTGCCCTTCTGGCTGTCCTTCTGCTGGCAGGTATTCCCCCCTCTCTGGAGGCCCCGGAGAGACGAAGGGAGGGAGAGTGGAGAGGGAAAGTGCGAGGGGGAGAGACAGAGAGGAGAGAGAGAAAATTGTTCACAGGTCCCCGGACACGTGTCCTCTGGTGCTCAGCCACTCCTCCGCCCCCTGGTAGAGGACAGCTGCTCCTCCCCTGGCAGACGGCAGTGAGTCCTCTGACCCCTGGTGGATGGTAATGGCTCCTCTGCTTCCTGGCAGATGGCAGTGATTCCTCTGGTTCCCAGCAGACAGCAGCGACAACTCCGTCCCCTGGCGGATTGCAGCGGCTCAACCGCTTCCTGGCGGAGAGCAGTGGCAAAGACTCCTCCTCCCCAGGTTTTGGCACCAATGTAACAGGGTTCAAGATGGGGAAGGAGGAGGCGGGAACTGGCTGAACAGCCAACATAACATTAATGACACACAGCGGCTGCATGTGTTTCTCTTTCTTTTGAACTGGTTCCTCCAGCTCGTCTTTATTCACCTCCTGGCTGATTAGGGTAATTCAGCACTTGGTGTGCATCCTCATGGCCTGGCTATGCCTTCCTCCTTGTCACAGTCACTAAGGCTTTGAAGTGACCACTGCCTATCTAATGGGAAAGACACCAAAGTGTTGGGGCCCAGTGAGTTTGCAGATGTTTTCACTGATTTAGAGTCCTTGAGGTCTTAAAGACAGAGGCTTTGGGGCCATTAAAGTCATTGGAAAGCATGTGTAGAATTTTAGTAAGTAAATTGTTGACTATATTGGTAAATCCCAACTGACTAGTAAGAGCGTTTGCACACTATTCCCTGATGAGTGATTAGATGAACTTCACCCTGCATCTCCATATATTTTCAGAACGGTATTTGGAAAATGTCCTGAACGTGGACTGGTTCGTTTGTTGCACTGGATAAGATTGACCATTCCATTATGTAGTTTATATAAATACATCAGCAGATATATATAATCAGCAGATTTGTTCAAGAGTCACTTTCTGTGCTTCTCTTTTCAAAATTGACATGCTTGAGATTATATCTATTCATATATGCTACTTATACTCACAGAAACTGTATAAATACTGAGACATACTGTGACTGATTATTTGTGTGACATCATAGTGAATCATTCAAATTAATTTGTGAAAATCGCAAGTAATTGTAAAACAATTTCAAATACGCAAAAGCAATTCTTTCCAATCTCTAATTGTATCTGAATGAGTCACATAAATAGTTTGCCACTTTGTTTAACAAATGAAGGTGAATTCACAAGAGAGCTTATCTATTTTCATCCTGCTATCCAATCCTTCTAGTCTTTTAAGTTATTACTTTTTCATTACTAGCTACACTCAGCCCTCTCTCTCTTCCTCCGTCTCATTTGCTGTTCTGTTGCTCTTGGTCTTGATGAATGCGAACAGACACCATACAAGGATCTGCTGTGTCTGTTTACAATCCCTGGTTATTATATGATGCACACATTAATCTGACACAGGCCCATCTGATCACCATGTATGGTCCTGCATTGCTCTACTCAAGGGGGATTAACTCCACAAAGAGTTTGAAAGTGATGAGCCTAAATGGGCTCTTCCTCAATGGTTTTTCATATGGCAAAGGGCAGAGACACTGTGCACATCTAAAATCAACTACATCCTTCAATGCATAGCAGCTATGAAACACTTGTTTGGACCTATTTAAGAAGATCCTAATCAGTAAGACATCTCCATAGAATATCTGATGGGTGGAAGAGCATTCTGTCAGCAGCGTGTGAGATCCGGGTTCTGATTCCCCTTTGAAACCAGGAAGTAATTGTGCTTGCATAAACGAACCAACGTGATTCGGAAGTTGCATTTTCCCCTTTAACATTCATTTTTACTCCACAGTAAAAATGGTTTGAGGCTTGGGTTGGTGGGTTCAGTTTCTAAAATATGAATTCCTCTTAACTGTATTACAGCCTGTATGCTGAAAACAATTAGCTTCACAACTCACTTTTGGCGAAAAGATTTACGCATTTAATTTATGACAAGATTGAATCAAATTGAACTGTGTAATGTTTAAAATTTATTTAGTCAGTATAATTTTTTGAAATGCGTATAATTTAAAAATGTACATTTTTTATATATATATTTTTTTTTGTATAGATATAGTGACTGATACACTAGACAAATCCAGTCTTTTTTTATGATTTAAAAAAAACAAACATTTTATCCAAACTTGTTGCGGCATTCCATGCATCAAATCATAACATCAAATCACCTCAGACTAGTAATATTTTTTCACCTTTATGATGGCATATCTTTATTAATACAGATATCTGACAGCTACACCAAGCTTAAAAACTAGACAGAATATTATGGCATATATCAAACATTAAAACCAATTTTAAAATATTTTAAAAAGAGGCATTTTTTTACATTTTCTGAGAAATGTATGCCCAAAGCCCTGGTTTATTTCTGACCCTGCCTCAAACTGAATGAATGTACAGAATATTCAGCATGATCACACAGGAAGTCACCGTGTTGTTTCCAAAAGTTCTGGTACCCCAGGATCGGCCACATTATGACGACTTACTGACTAACGGCATCTCCTATCAGACGTTTTTGCATCGGCTCCTGTATGTTTACATTCTGTGGAGCACACCGATTTTAGCAAGAGAAAAGTCAACCTACAGTTTCCAATTTTACTGTGTGATCAGTCTGGAATATTTGTTTGTTCTGTGAATCTTGCCTATGTAGAAAAACCCTTTGTAAATGGATAAAAGCTAGATACGTGTCACAGATGTCAAATTACAATGGTAGACATATCACATATCAAATGTAAACAAATCACACCGTTCTGAACAGGCAAATTCATCAGAGGCAAAACCACAACTGCCTCACTGAAATCAAGTTACGAACATGTGCCACTTTAAGTATTTTAAAAAGAATTTGAGACCAACTTATTGATAACACATACTGAGAAATAGTCCAGCAAAAGCAGAACACCATAAAAGACTTCACATGTTTGGCTTCTCCCTCCTTCCCTGCTTTGGAAAGACTTAGACAAATCTCCCCAAAGACTCTTAATCCTTCAAAGAGAGCTAAGAATCAAGGGGTAGTGCTGTGGGGCAACCACTTTAAAGAATCCCAATCAAAGCCTGAGGCAAAAAGAATAAACGAGTTCTGGTTTACATTATCATTTTACAGAATTTTACTGTGTTAGTAAACTCAACTCCAACAGAATGAAGACTCTCAGATGGAAAATTAACTCACCAGTTTGCGTGGGTGTGTATGTGTGTGTGACAGTAATGCCACGCACAGATTTCTCAGGATGACACACACAATTCCCAAAGCGCCGGTTGGTGTGCTTTGTAGAAGATAACCCTTCAAAAGCCGCGTGCTCGTTCTTTTTTGTTTCTCTCTTGTGACACTTTCTCTGTCTCTCTCACACACTCGCTTTTGCTGTCTATTTAACTTGTGGCACACACATGCTCTCTCTCTCTCTCTCTGTCTCTCTCTCTCTCTCTCTCACTCACTCACTCTCCACCAGTAGAGGACTTCCCAGTTGACAAGGGTTGCTGTGGTAACATGTAGACCATGTACAGAGGCCAGGGTAATTTTTGACTATCTCCACTAAAGAGAATTAGAATAGGCAGTGAGCCTTTTGTGGCTATAAGGTGATATATCACAGCATGGGGTTAAAGAACTGTGAATAAAAAAAGGCAAAAACGTTGCCTTAATGCTCTTCCTTTCTGTCTTTCCTTTCCTCCCACCGTTCTTCTCTAAGTTGAGCCATTAGAAGCCACTAGTTATGAATGTCTGGCCATATATGGCCAACCAGAAAAGAGAGAACATTCCAAAAAGTGACATAAACTGGAATTTTGTTTGTCCAAACAGGGAATCAACAAAGTGTCAGAGCATGTAAACAGTGGAACATACCCTTTTCAGACTTCTTAAACCAGACTAAACTGATATGATGGTCTTAGCTGGTTTAAGTCAACATGGCCAAGTGTAAGGGCAGCTAGCTGGTATGTCATAGTTGTGCAATATGTGTAAACCTCACTCCCCTGACATCAAGAGGCTAACTATCGATGTGATTAAAAACAATCTATATATTAACAATCAAATACGTTCAAACATAAACTTATTCAAATTTGCAATGTTAATCCTGAATAAAATGCACTGCATCTAACTTTAAAAATATATAAATGCTAATACATACATATTACTTTCTGTCCTCTTCTGAAAAACTGTGCCAAAGTATCATTAGGGTAACTGTAGTTTGTCACTGTACAGGTACAAAGAATTTCCTTGAGAAATTATGAGTTGTGACACAGAAAGAGAGATTCCTCATCAAGACTTCTGTATTGTGCAGGTAAGACTTAGACACTATCAGCCAGAAATAATAATAAGAAATATACACTCACCTAAAGGATTATTAGGAACACCTGTTCAATTTCTCATTAATGCAATTATCTAATCAACCAATCACATGGCAGTTGCTTCAATGCATTTAGGGGAGTGGTCCTGGTCAAGACAATCTCCTGAACTCCAAACTGAATGTCAGAATGGGAAAGAAAGGTGATTTAAGCAATTTTGAGCGTGGCATGGTTGTTGGTGCCAGACGGGCCGGTCTGAGTATTTCAAAATCTGCTCAGTTACTAGGATTTTCACACACAACCATTTCTAGGGTTTACAAAGAATGGTGTGAAAAGGGAAAACATCCAGTATGCGGCAGTCCTGTGGGCTGAAAATGCCTTGTTGATGCTAGAGGTCAGAGGAGAATGGGCCGACTGATTCAAGCTGATAGAAGAGCAACTTTGCCTGAAATAACCACTCGTTACAACCGAGGTATGCAGCAAAGCATTTGTGAAGCCACAACACGCACAACCTTGAGGCGGATGGGCTACAACAGCAGAAGACCCCACCGGGTACCACTCATCTCCACTACAAATAGGAAAAAGAGGCTACAATTTGCAAGAGCTCACCAAAATTGGACAGTTGAAGACTGGAAAAATGTTGCCTGGTCTGATGAGTCTCGATTTCTGTTGAGACATTCAGATGGTAGAGTCAGAATTTGGCGTAAACAGAATGAGAACATGGATCCATCATGCCTTGTTACCACTGTGCAGGCTGGTGGTGGTGGTGTAATAGTGTGGGGGATGTTTTCTTGGCACACTTTAGGCCCCTTAGTGCCAATTGGGCATCGTTTAAATGCCACGGCCTACCTGAGCATTGTTTCTGACCATGTCCATCCCTTTATGGCCACCATGTACCCATCCTCTGATGGCGACTTCCAGCAGGATAATGCACCATGTCACAAAGCTCGAATCATTTCAAATTGGTTTCTTGAACATGACAATGAGTTCACTGTACTAAAATGGCCCCCAAAGTCACCAGATCTCAACCCAATAGAGCATCTTTGGGATGTGGTGGAACGGGAGCTTCGTGCCCTGGATGTGCATCCCACAAATCTCCATCAACTGCAAGAGGCTATCCTATCAATATGGGCCAACATTTCTAAAGAATGCTTTCAGCACCTTGTTGAATCAATGCCACATAGAATTAAGGCAGTTCTGAAGGCGAAAGGGGGTCAAACACAGTATTAGTATGGTGTTCCTAATAATCCTTTAGGTGAGTGTATAAATAATAATTGAAAACATGGTACAAATGAAAGCTATTTTCTATTTTCTTTTTAAAAAAAGTACAAATACTCTGTGTATGTTAGGAAGTAGAGAATGATGAGGCTTAAGACCCAAACGCAGAGATTAAACTAAAGGGATTTATTAATACAAAAGCAAACACAAACTCCCACAAGGGGGGAAAATAATAAACATAAAGTACCCCGTAGGGGAAAAGTATATCCAGGTTGTAGGGCTGAGGTAACAGGGGTACTAGGACCGACTGTACCGAACAGGTGGAATCAAAAACAGGACCAACATAAACCGACCAACAAGACTGCAAACTGTCACAGGACAGCACACACAAGGAGACTAAAATAGGGAGAAATCAACAGACAGGGCAGGTGTGACTAATAAACTAATAATGGGCAAACAAGGAGGCAGGGTATGATGCAAGACAGAGAGATACATGGCGATACAGAAACAAAACAAAGCCAAATGCTCTCAAAAGACAACAAAACACCAATATGGCTTGAGAGCACATCGGCAAGACAGTAAGGTAATATACACTCATGCCAACAGAACAGACGAGAGAATATGTAGCCATGGCAAACAATGTGAAGCCACACATTCCCACACTAAAAAAAACCTGAGCGTACATAGCGAGGCAACGCCAGACAATGCACGCAACAGGCGACAACACAAGACAGGACACCTGTGTGAGAGTTCGGCCACACACAGAGCAGACACCTCAGACCGAAGTGACCGAACCTCAGCACAACATGAAGACAGCTCGTGCAAAAAGTGAGCACAACGTGCGTCCATGGTTGCAAGAGACAGACGTAGAATATTGACGAGTGCATGCTGTCAAGATGATGAGCACAATGCACTCATGCCAATACAAGACAAGACATGGAACATGAGACCGAAACGAACCAAACAGAAGGGGCAGGATCCAGACACCATGCTCCGGACATGAGACATGAGACAGACCGAAAAGCCCACAGCAGAGCCCGAAGCAATGTGCTCAAACAAAGACAGACAGAACATGGAGCATGATGGTCCAGATCCCAACACAGACCGAAACAGAAACAGGGTCAGGATCCAGAAACCATGCTCTGGACATGAAACAAGATGGAATGAAGAGTGAACGGCAGCGAACTCAGGGCAGAGGTGGGATCTGGCGGCCTTGAAGGCAGCTTCTAGGGCAGGGGCAGGGTCCAGCAGCCTAAGGGCAGCCATGGGGTCCAGGACAGAGGTGGCACAGTACTGCGCGTTGGCTGCTGGACAGGGCGCAGCGGATTTGGCAGCAGCCGCTGGACAGGGTTCAGGAGGGAGTGGCTCAGGGGGTGGAACTGTGGAAGGCTCAGGCAGCGGAGCCATGGAAGGCTTTGGCACATGCTCGTTGACCGTGGCAGGCGTGGGCGCTGGCTCATTGACCGTGGCAGGGGAACGGCCTCTGTGGCTGTTGGCTGTGACAGGGCAATGACCTCCTTGTCCGTGAGCACTGGCAGGGACTGGTGAATGGCCTCCGTGGCCATGGGAACTGGCAGGGACTGGTGAATGACATCCGTGGCCACGGGCACTGGCAGAGGCTGGTGAATGGCCTCCTTGGCCATGACCACAGGCAGTTACAGGGTAACGGCCTCCATGCCCATAAGCGCCGACCGTGGCAGGGGAATGACCTCCGTAGTCGTGGGCACTGGCAGTGAAAGGGAAACAGCCTCTGTGGCTGTGAGCGCAGGCAGTGACAGAGAAACGACATCCATGGTTGTGGACACTGGCAGTGGCAGATAAACGGCTTCCATGTCTGTGGACACCGGTAGCAGCAGGGGTTTGGCCTCCATGGACATTCACGATGTCAGTGACTGAGCGGTAGGTGCCTTTGACCTCCTCCTCTTCTGGGTGGTGAGATGCACAGCTGCTGTAAATCTAAAACATCTCCAAGACATCTGCTGAATGCCATTTTGACATCCGAGAGGAAACGTCTTATAGGCATATTGCAGATGAGCAAACAGCCTAAAGAAACATCTTTTAGATGAAATGGAAAAATCAAATAGATGTCAGGTTAGGGGGTCTGGGTATCTCAACGAGTGAAGATGCTGACTTTCATCGCTGGAGTCGTGAGTTTGAATCCAGGGTGTGCTGAGTGACTATTGCGCCAACCCTCAACTCAGAATGCTATTCAAACCAGCCCACTTGGCACCAACAATCATGCCATGGTCAAAATCACTGAGATTCCCATTCTGATGGTTGATATAAACATTAAATGAAGCTCCTGACCCGTATCTGCATGATATTATGCACTGCACAGCTGCCACATGATTTGGCTGATTAGATAATTGCATGGATGATTGTTGGTGCCAGATGGGTTGGTTTGAGTATTTATAACTGCCGATCTCCTGGGATTTTCACACACAACAGCCTCTAGAATTTACTCTGAATTGTGCCAAAAACCAAAAACATCCAGTGAGTGGCAGTTCTGTTGACAGGAATGCATTGATGATGAGAGAGGTCAACAGAGAATGGCCAGACTGGTTCGAACAGACAAAGACTAGCGTAAATTAGATAACCTCTCTGGACAATTGTGGTGAGAAGAATAGCATTCTGAGATTAGGGTTGGTGCTGTTTTGGTGGCATGAGGGGGACCTACACAATATTAGGCAGGTTGATTTAATGTTGTGGCTGATCGGTGTATGAAAGGTAGGCTATTTTACTTAAGCTGTTTTAACTGTGTGTGAATAAATGTGTGAATTTTAAAGAGTGAATTCTTGACTACATGTTGAACTCTTTTACACATGCATGGGTGATATTTCCCACAAGTCTATCTAGGCCCCACTATATCTTGGGGAGCCAGATATTTCTTAATAATTCAGTGGTTTGGCTTGGTAGAACAAACCAGTCCTAAACGGTATAGTCTTACAGTGTGTGTGTTTGCACAGTAATGGGTAGAATAGCTGTTTTTGCCAAACACCAACCAGACTATTGCAAAAGAGAGGGTGGGAGACAAAAAAAAACATTCACAACTGACAGTTTAAAGAGGAGGAATGATGAGAGGAGACCAGATGAGAGAAGATGAGATAGCAGATCTAATAGTGGACTGTGCAGAAAATTTCAATGTAAAGTCACCACATGTAAAACTTAATAAAGTTTTAATTATCGATTTGTTTCTTACTCCAACCTAGCGATTTGCTTCAGAAGCCATTAATTGATCGACTGGATTCATGTGGATTACTTTTATTCTGCCTAAATATGCCAGAAGCCTGATGGCGCCATTTATTTACATTAAAAGGACCTACAGAGCTTCAACATTTTTCTAAAAATCTTAATTTATGTTCAGATGAAGAAAGACAGACATACACATCTGGTATGGCATCAGGGTAGTGAATAATGAGAGAATTTTCATTTTTGGGTGAACTATTCCTTTAATGTTGTTGTGTCGGTTGGTTGGGATGCTCAAACAAACAGAGGAATGTTTTGAAAGTGCCACAGATCCACAGTGTTTTGACTTATAATCTCTACATGTTAAGCTTGGAAAGGAGAAAGTATTTTAACATAGACAGAAAGACACACATCACCTTATGTCTGAGACTGAGAAATACATGTAAATCACTGAGAGGATGGGGAAGAGTAAGTAATTAATCTGTGTGAATAGAGGAAAGGAGAGAGGGCTGAATAAATGAGAGGCATGTACATTTGTGTTATTAGTGGCATTTGTTCAGGATTGATCTCCTGCTGCGAGCGTATATTTGTGTGTGTCAGTCTGACAAAAATAAGACAAAAAAAATCCTGAGATGTGGGAACAGCTTAACCCTTAATTGCATACCTCAGGTTTATAGTGACCCACGACCTCATTCAACCCCCTTTTACCTCATCCATTTTTTGGAGTTTTGCACTCACTTCTTTAGTATACCTCAACCTTTCTATTATTTTAGTAACAGTGCAACAATAAAGGGCATGGGAGAACACAGGCTGCTTTTTCCAGCAGGATACAACCTGCTGTAGTCACAGATTAGGACTTTGCAAGATGTCTGGAAAGTTAAACCTCTGTGGCAGCTAAGTGCTGTCATAATTGGGATGGCGTCACGCTGTACACTTGTGGCATCAACTAAAGGGCTTGCAGTTGCTTCATGGTAATATTTTCCCTGTGTTCAAATTTTTACATTTGTCGGACATTGGGACATTTTAACAGAAAAAAACTGGTATTTACTAGATAACGGAATCCCTGGTGTACACATACATATTATACATTTCGTTTGTTACTCAAATTAGCACTGGTGTTTCAGTGATTGACTTGATTTACATTTTTCATTGGTGTTTGACGAAGAAGCATTGATGTGAAAGTAAACTTTTCAAGTAAAATACATGAACAGTATCATATGGCTATCGCCAAGGTGTACTACAGAAATTATTTGTTGGCACACTCAAGTTAATGTAGGCCTGGATACATGGATCGGTGTTGGCTCTGATGCTGACATTTATAACTGTATCGGGTATCGGTCCAATGGGCCCGATTCAAATCCAATACCATGTTTTTGTCCTATACCATGTGATTGTCATTACAGTCAAGCTCCAAAAATGGCATTAAAGAATAAAAAAGCACCATTAAATAGTCCATATGACTTGTGCATTTTAAGTCTCTTGAAGACAAAAGATAGCTTTGTGAATCTCAAAAGGCTGTGTTTAATAAATAAATATGTAGTCTGCATGAGTAGCCTACTTCAGTTGATGAGCAGTGCTCCGTTGTCACGCATGTGCGGGCTAATGATGCGCTACTGTTTTCTACTCTCAGAGTGGTGCACAACATCTGAGTACCACACTACACACAAATAGCATCTCATATGTAGATGCTTGATAGTTCGGTTCACTTATAACATGCATGGAGATCAGAACTGGAGAAGCAATTAACCTGAATGTTCAGTCAAATTAATTTAAGAAATTAGGACTGAAATACATTACTATTGTATAATACAATTCTAATCATATTTATTATTATTGCTGCTGCTGCTATTATTAATAATTATATTTATTTTTTATTATTAAATTACTTGATAGGGTTTCACAAAAATAAATGTGATTAAAAATTGAACTGATATCCTATTACAACTGAAGTGAACAAAAGAAAGCGATCTAAATCCAGAAATCAAAGTGCAGATACAAGTGGAAAAAATGTGTAAAGAGACTTTCATTGGAATTACTTTCATTTTGCTGCTGCATTATCCAGAAGACTATTTCAAAAATCTAGTTTTTCTTAATAGGCTACATATTTATATATTTATTTTAATTTTCTCTATTTAATAATGAAATAATGTGTAGTTTGAGTTTTTTTGTTTCTTTACACATAAGAGTACTCACAATCAGTTCCACAAAGTGAGGTATAGATATTCTAAACTGATTAAGAAAAGAAAAAAAAACAATACTGGTATCGTATCAGGATCGGTATCTGTTGAGAGAAAAATTGGTATTGTGCATCCCTAGAAGTGCGTAGCTCAATTGTTTGACAACAAGTTGTGTCTGGTAAAATTCTCAGTGTGAAAATAAGGGATCCCACTCATCATTTGTTGCATCATCTTATAATATAACAGAATTGTCCTGAAAATGATCTGAAAATGTTACACTTTTCTGGGCATTTTGTAGATTAATTTGTGATGGACATTGTCTAAGTGTCAGGTTTTTATTTTGTTGCGACAAAGTTCAATTCTGCTCTGAAAATTATTCAAACAAACCAAATAGAGGGAAGGATAGGATATAAAAGGTAGCCTACTGTTTTGTTTTGTTTTGTTTAGTTTTCCTTTCAATAATCCCTAACAAGTGCAAATCCATCCCCTGAAATATAAATCCTAAGACTGAAAAGATTTGTCTGCATAATGTAATTATCGAATCAGTAAAATTACAGACAACGTGTTGCACCAATAATTACAAAATGTAACTGAAGACTCATGGGATACTCTAAATGCCAGCTAACCACTGCAGCAATAACAGCATGACTCAAGTGTTGCATAAGAGAAAACTTGGTTTACCACAGTGATAAATATTTACCCTTGATAATAACCAGACCATGCCACTAAATATCTGTACATACTTGTAAAATGTATCTAAAAGTAGCTTTCCGAAATCATGACATTTGTTTGTTCTTGAAAGTTGAAGAAGATGGGTGTGTGAGATGTATTAATTGAACAAGAATAACCCAAACCTAATCAGTTATTTAAGAATGTTCATCTACAAATGAAGTTTTATAGACCTTCAGTCCTAACCAATCAGATTCAAGTAACCCGAGATCGATCCGATAAAACAAATGCTTGTTAAAGTAATAACAGTACACATAATGCTCTTCTACACAGCACATGTGACTGATGTTTTAATGGATGAATGACCACTGTCTACCTGTCGTCAGGTCACTCCTTCAATGTAAGCCTAGAGGACTTCATTCACAGTTTTATTCAGAAATCCTGAGTCAGATTTCTTAGAAAAGTAATCGCGCACCACTCCTCAACAAGCCACGTGATTTGAGGTATCGTTCATGTCCATTACACAAACAGTGTGGAATGAGTTATGTGTCAAAATGTAATATTTAGTGCTAGGGGTTTAAACACTTAACACTAAGAACAAGAGGTAACATTGATGCTTGCCTTAGCAAGCACAACAAACAATGCAAAGACAAAATATATTGCTGTGTAAAAGAAAGTAGAGTGAGAGTCCGGTACTTACTGTGAGTAGACGTTTCCCTGGAATGAGAAAGGTAGAAAGAAACAGAAAGAATTACAGCCACTTGTGTGGGTTTCTTTTTTTTTTTAGCTAAGGGGGCGTTTGCACTTTTCTGCGATTCTGTGATTCAGCCTTTGTGTGTGTGTGTGTGTGTGTGTGTGTGTGTGTGTGTGTGTGTGTGTGTGTGTGTGTGTGTGTGTGTGTGTGTGAGTGATACACTGTTCTGGGCAAGCCAGAATCATACATGAAACTCTGAGTGTCTAACAAGTCCAATCCTCTGTAATAGTTTCCATCCAGTACTTACACACACACTCAAACATGCACACACACAATCCAAACATGCACAGCTGGAAATAATAGAAACTCCCATGCAGGCTGAGGAGAAACACCCTCTTGTGTTTTAAAATCAAAAGAACAAATGAGTGCATTTCCTGTCCCACACACACAAGCGGTCTTTTTGATCTGAAAATTAATCAGTTAATGGTTCACTGGAGGAAAACTTACTCCATTTCTCTCACTCTGACACTAATGTGCACCGTAAACGTATTTCTCCATTGCTATTCTGCCTGTCAAACAACTGAACACAGCTCGCAACCTCACGACCTCCTACAATTTAATCATATTGTCAGCGACAAACCTAAGATCAGCAAACTGTATTATTTGAATAGAAATTTAAATTTACTTGCGATTGAGAGTCTTCTGGGGATGTGCACTCTTTTCAGAATCAGATCAAATATAAGCAGAACAGAATGCGATGACACCCATTACTACCAAATAAAAACATTAACGTACTTCTAGCTCAGCTAAAGAACACTCACTATTTCCATTAGCAGTTTGGTTTAGTGGTCACTTACAGTATGTTCAGTAAATTAGAGGACATTTAAACTGCTGTGGAACAGTACTGACCATCTAGATGAGGCACTGCACATAAAACTCTCTATATTAACCATAAAAACACATTTCAAATTATGGCCTTGGGAAAGAAAACGTGTTATAACAAAAATTGTAATGTTCTGAGTGGTTGGCAGTGTGTTGCAGCATGGTTGTTAGGGCATTGCTAGGTGGTTACTTATTGTCCCTAGTCAAAGGAGCCCACTTCCAAGTCTCTATGATATTCTTGCATGATTTGGACAGCTCTGGACTGTCGTTAAATGTAGCATAAATCTATAGATATTTTTTCACACATGTCATTGTTTGACAAGCTTAGAAAAAGCTAAGAAAAGCAATTGGACCTCTCTTCAACGAGTCGCATAATTTGAGGTATCACTTACTGTATGTTTGTACAAATGGTGCAGTTATTCTGATGTCTGATTTATCTCACTGTGAAATCGGCAACAGTCGATCGAAAGGTCTGCTGCTGAAATTGGTCTGTGCTTATCAAAAATCGTACAACTGCCCCCCAATGGCCAAAGCTGAAAGTGTTGTTGAACAAACTGGAACGTGTGAGCTCCAGTTTTCAGATGAAATGTCCACAGTGTGGCACCAAAAGCGAGTCATATTTTTAGTCGAATTTCAACCTTAAACTTAACTGTTAGAGGAAAAATGCAACCCCCGAATTGCGCTCATCATTGTGTGCTTCCACTGGACCAGAACCAGTGCCTCTGAGACTGCCCGCAAAAAAAGCAACAAGTAGCATCACAGGAAATGTTTATAACTTTTATAACACAACAGATGAAAACAGGTAACTGCAAACTTACAAAACTGAAATGAGGTTTAGGATGGGTTACAAAAGAGACCATCTTTGAAGTTAAATAGAAAAGTTATCCAAGGTGGGAAATGATTGACTATATCAACTTAAGAAAAATTACAACAATTGTCAATGTCAAATAAAACAAAAGAACTAGAGTTACTCTTATTTATTGACCCAAGGATAACACTTACCGTGATGTACACCTGTGATACTCGTGGTTTAAGAGGATGTTTGTTTTTTAATCAAAATGAGCAAACCTTAAGTGTAACTTAAAAAATCTTCAGATCCCTCTGTCTCCGGCACTCTCCCTCTCTCCTTTTCTTTCTCCTCAGACTCTGTTCCTCCAGCCAAAATAAATATTTAACAGTCAGCCAACGTGATCAACAATCAAAGGTCACGTCCCACTCACTCTGCTTCTCTCCCTCTTCCCTTTTTCTTCTGTATTTCCCTCTTATATGACTAGGTCTCTGTTATTAAATGCTGCTGACCACATCTATAATACTTGTTGACCACTGCAAAACACTCCTGTGACAAGACAAGTGATGCACACAGGTACAACAGCAAAGATTTGCATTACACTAGAAGCAATTATTAAAAGCAAACACCAATGAAGTCATTTTGAGCCATTCCACTAATTACCCTGTGCACTAAAGATGAATCAAACTCTGGTTCATTTGATGATCTCTGTACTTCAGGGTAGATGAACCAATGAACCTTACCCTAAACTGTTGCCTTGTCAAAAGGCTTTCCTTGAGATATAAAGCATTTTGCTCTACATGTCAGTTTCTTTTTCTATTTCCATTCATTATGAATTAATTTACTTCTTCATTTAAATAATATAATAAAAGTGCAATCATATATTCGGACTATTTCAAAATTGTTTACCAAAAACGCTACATTACAAAAATAGGTCTACACTCATAATGTGTTCCTCAAGTCTGCGATATTCTTTGAAGCAAACAGCACAGAGTTTAATATCTGCAGCCTAGCAACTATGCATACAAACTAGCCATTGCCAAACAAGATATAGCACTTTCACTTACTGGTACACATTACATTTCTCACGCCCAAATCCGTAATTCCTCTGCTCCACCCTTCCTGGACATTTTCTAGTATGCTACTATTTTCCATAAAGGGGCGCGAGAGCCGAAGGACTCACTCACTTTTACATTTAGACACTCTGCATTGGCGAGCCTTTGGATATTATAATATGCCTCAACCAAAGTTTTGTACACTTGCTTCAAAGAACCTATAAGTGAAGCTGTCCTCAACAGGTAAGGTGGTTGCCGCAGGATATGGCGCTTTTAAAGACTTTTCGATTCAGTTGCAGTTTTTCTTTTAATCAATAGTGGCACCTAGCGGAGATATGAAGTACTGCAGGACGCTGAGGTGAACGCTTAAGAATAAAGGCTTGCAACGCTGTTAACAAAAATATTTAATACAAATTGTAAAAAATAAATAAAAAATAATATCACCTGTATAATACATATTTACACAAATATCTTACAACATAGATTAATTTAGTTCCAGTGGCAAAATGTTGTTCTTTTATACTAGTACAATCATGATTAAAACACATTTCAGATCTCTAAATTTTAGATACATACATACATGCATATATTTGGTGTATCAGATTGAAACAATACATTTAGTGAATCAGATTATAATGTGTATTTTTATATTTACGTTAACATTGAACATTCATTCATGTAGTAGGCCATGCATTTGTCCAATGAGACAAACTAAACAGAGGTAGTATTTACAAGAGAGGGGTGGTACAACATTTGTAGGGTGCAGTGAAAAACCTATATCCAACATAAGTACCACAGCAGTTCAGAAATGTATAAAATCCAACAACCAGGCTAGAGATCCTCGATGGAATATATGCGCTGGCGACACAATGGACAGGTCCCAAACATATTGTAAACCTTAATGGCACAGACAGTGCAAACACATTTATGACCACAGCTCAGAAGAGTGTCTGACACCTCGCTGTAGCACACGATACATTCCTCTGCTTCTAAATCAGAGGGAAAAAGAGGAAAAGATTAGGTGGTTAAACTACATGCATACAGTATAGCAGTCAATAATAACACTGTAACACATTTTTTAATAATAATTTTTTTAAGTATAGAAAATGGCTATTACTCCCCACAAACTTTGCTTTTGTGACCAGGACAGGGGGATAAAGACAAACCCTGGGCACCTCATTTCAACTGCGAGTACTTCAAATAAACTCCGGAAGGTAAGATTGTCAATTGTTGCTCGGAATTTTATGTTATAAAATTTGTAAATTGTTTACATTTTAAAAGTTTTTAATTTTTAAATGTTTTACAATTTCCAATGTTATTGAAAAAATATCTTTTTGTATTACTTTAGTATAAATACATGTTAATTTTGATTCATATGTTGTTGTTTGACTTTATATGAACGAAAATACACAAATTGGCCCATTTTCTCATTGGAAATAGGTACATTTCAAAATATCACTGTCCTGGTCACAAAAGCAAAGTTTGTGGGATTAATAGCCATTTTCTATACTTTTGAGGCATAAGCAATTAGGAAATAACACTTAATACCCAGGAACAAAAATTGTGTTACATAGTGTAATGGAACTACATGAACTTGAGTCAAGTTGGGCATATATTCTGAGCTAACCTGTCAAGTGGGCTATAGCAACATTTTGCTAACACTGAATGTGTGTACTAAGTAAACACTTATATGCATATTTCTTCAAAATGTAGTTAATTTTAGTGCTTACATACACACACACACACACACACACACACACACACACACACAAAACTTCAACCCATTGCTAACCCATAGGCTGTACATAATGCAATGTTAATGATTAATCGAAAATCCAATAATAGATCAATTAGGCTTATCCATCCTCGATTCATTAACTTCAGGACAAATGCACAATTGCGTACTAAACATAGCCTTAATATACACTGTATTAAACACACCGAACTAAGAATATTTTAAGAGGAAAATGCCAATACTTACATTCCTTAAGTGTATTAATAAAATTAGATTTAAACTAGGCTAAATGCACATATTAAGAGTCCTCCACATGTGTTTTGCGATATTAACTTTAACAATTAATCGATCTTTAATTTCCACAACGAGCGATTATGAAAATGTCTTGAAATTGACATCCCTATGGAGCATAAAGCTATATATTGTTTTATGTATGACCAGAAAATGGGCTTACACTGACATCATTTTCAAAGTTAGCGGTGTGAACATAATGGTTTATAACACTGTTTGTTGCCTCTTTTATTATTCTTACCTGTGTTTTCCAGGTGAAGGTTGCACTTTTGTTTACTTGTTCTGTTCAGCATCACTTTGTTGATGTCCTCACCATTGTCTTTAGTGCGTTTGATGTGTGTGAGAGCGGGACAGGACCTATAGGTGCGAAACCGACCCTTATACACAGAACCTATAACACAGATGAACAACATATACAGTTAGGTAATGAAAACTACAGATAGAATTAGGCTAATCATGTAATGATTCTAGACTAAATCTCTCCATTACAAACAAGTAGCTTTTTGTGTAGGGAAGCTACTTTGATATTTATCATGGAACTGATTGATTAGCATATTCATGCACCATGGTATTTAGATGGTACAATAAGGTAAAAGACCCCTCACCAAGCAGCAGCACTGCGCTGGTCTGTCCATAGACGTCAACAATCGCCCAGATGGGCCAGCGGGTATTCAGAGTGGTCGGCTGCGTGTATGATGTCCCATCAGAGCTCCGTATGCACAGATTTGCATACTTGTCGAGCCAGAACTCAAACTCTGATCCAGGATAACAGATGTCCTCGGCAACTCTAGTTGCTGCATTCTGCGGATATTTGGTTAAATCTGGGATAGCTAGTTGGGGTAAAGCTGTCAGTTCTGGTAAAACATTTGCAAAACCGACCCGCAGCGAGCCATGCCAATCCTTCACGCTGCGCTCGACCATTCGCAGGCGCACCCTCTCCCGTACTTTCACCGGGCGCCCGCTAAACACCAGACCGTTGCAGAAAGACGAGCCAACCCTGGTCGCCCGCCGACCGCCCTCGCTCAGCGTTATCAGTCGCCCCTTCACATGCGGGTGGAAAGAGAGCGATTCCAGGCTGCCGTACTTGTGACACACGCAGTGTGATTCTGGAGAAAAGAAAAGAGACTTGTCATAAGAGATTAATGCAAAGAGAAGATGATATATAGAGGTTCTTTTCTGTGTAATTCCCTTTCTTTTATTCTCTCTCTTTTTACAATGTATTTCACAGTCTGGAATAACCGCAGGGACTTCCCAATGTATCAGCAGCTGACTCATAGCGACTGCAATAGCGCTGAACAGCCACTAGAGGCCACTGTTCACTAATAAAGTGATTTTTAGTTATGGAAAGTCCAAGTGTAAATCGCATCACACGTATAAAGCTTTCCATTTTTACCTTTAAATTATACATATTACATAATCTATTATAACATTAGTTATTGGTTATTAAATCATATTAAGTATTATAAATAACTCAGTTTGTTTTAATTATTTTGTGATAATAGTCTACAATAATATAGGCCTATTTGCTTAAAATAAAATAAATAACTGTGTGCCGAACGAGCACAGAGAAAGTTAAATAAAATATCAAACAAACAAAATACGTATTTACCCTAAAAATGACGAATAAGCAAGCAAGCATTTTTTTTAACTTCATTTTGTCTTTCAATTTGCAAACAAATGTGACTTCCAAAACATAACAGGGCAACAATAACTCACTTTAGATTTAAGCTATTGCTTTCTCTTATGTATTAGGTATTTTCAATAGTTACCATTTGCCTTATTTGCCATCTTATTATCATTCTTTTTCTCTGTCGTGCTCCTCTTCCCTTCTTCAGTGAATCTGTTTCTGTAGTAGATGCAGGATTTCTTGCTTTTAAAATGTTTTGGGTCATACCCAACATTGCACATCATTGGAGGAGGATAAAGTAGGGAATAGAGGGAGGAGGGGCCTTGGAAATTTACCTTGCAAATGACTGCTCTGAACATGACTAACAGCTGTTGCTGTTGGGAGTTTTTATATGTTTGGTAATGCCTACATTTGTTGTGCTTAGATTAGGGAATGCAAAAAAAGAGGCTAATTCAAGGTAATTCGCCATTAATACAGCAATCAAACTTTTAAAGTCTTACACTGACAATACAAGGCCAAAATGGTCAAGTATATTACCACAGAATATAGGGAGACTGAGGCTAGTTGTCACACTTGGTTCAGTAAATTCAATGTCTGTATATACACATGCCTTAAAGTCTTTGGGAAAGGATACGCACTATGGGTAAGTTGGGGTAAGTTGTCACAAATGAGCATGCCTTCTAAGAGCCTATTATAGGCTTTTCAGCAATATAAAAACAATTAATAAAACTGTTAACATGTAAAATGGTAGCATACAAAATATCAAACAATCTTTTTGGCCACAAACGTTAAGATTAATACATTTATAACATTTCATATTTGCTCCAGTGAAAGTGAGACAACTTGCCCCGTCTGCGCAGTTACTGACATTTAGCCTTTGTGACAAACTGCCTGTGTGACAATCAGCCATGGTGCACCTCACACTGCAGCATGCAGCGAGGCTACTGTTATACCGGTATACTTTCATTTTTATTTCATTTGTTTCTCACCTCTGTGATTGATATCCCTCTTAGATTTTTGACATTTGAAAGAAAAGCTGTGGATCAAACAGCATCCTTTGACTGGAACTCAAGAGAACACAGATGCAATTGTAATGCACTCCAAAGAATGTGTAGAATTTGATGAAAAGATAAAACAATGTATTAATTTAATCAGTTTATTCAGTCATGCAATCTCTAAGTGGTTTCCGATTTGGACACCCTTTATCTGTTTTCTATAAATGGACACATTTCCTTTAAATTAACTCACTAACACAGCACACTTTGGTTTGTTTATTGGTGTTTTATTGACTAATCCAACATAATCATTAACGATACAATGTGCAGCATTTATTTTCACTTTCTGTTTGAATCATGGTCACTAGAATTTTGGAGTAGCCTATATCACCATGAAATAAATAATTGAGTCATTTTATGTAATATAAGCTTTGCTTGTTTTATTTTGAGGATAGGGCTATATTGAACACAGAGTAACACAGCACAGCTAAAGCACAACTAAACTATATGTTTTTCAATGCAGTACTGTAAATTATTGCATATCCCACCCTATTGTAGAATTGATATTCTATTGTTAAACCTCATTAAATCAAGACACAATCACAGAGGCATAATATTTTCCTTATTGACTTAGGAAAGCTTTAAGCTATGGGCTAAAGTCAACTCGTCAGTTGGTTTATTGTTGTTGATCAACAAAGTAGAGGAATTAGATGTAGTTCCTCCAAAAACAATGTGTGGTCAAAGTACGAAATATGCATGCTGTTCAGGGTTTAGGGCTTTAGCAGTTAATACCGAAAGAGTCAAAAAGAAACCAGCAATGTACGGTTGTGAAATATCTTGGCACAATGAAAACTCATTAAAAAAAGCTTACTACTGTCAGCAGTGAGTGGTTTGATCATAGAAGGTGAACTTGTACAAATCAAACACAAATCATCCCAAAGGTACTTTTACAAGGAATCACACTGACAGTTGGAGGGAAAAACTCCCGGAGATGTTTATGAGGATGAAACTCAGGATGGGGGTTGCCAAGACTCTTAAGGCTTGCTCCAAGTGTCCAAATGTTCATTTAAAATAGAATTTTAACACACAGTATTTATAATAGATTGTAATACATTTGTCAATCAATAATAAGGAATTATTGTAATCTGTTCCACTATTGTAAGATCCATCCTGTAAGGCAACATGAAATATGCTGATGATGAAGAACATCCTTTTTTTTGATGGCAGATGCTGGTTAATGATGGGTAACATGGCATTATTTATTTATGTAGACATTTGTGCTTATGCCCTTGACATGATCTGAAATGGCATTTGAGATATATATATATATATATATACACATGACACCCTATGTTGAAACCTTCTGGTAATTTGGGCTTTGATATTTTTAATTGTAGAAGAAATTAAAAGATTCTTAGAGAGAGAAAAAAACTTGAACAAACCGAAGATTACTTGTCTTGTGACACAAGCATATAAACATCTCCTATCCCATCCTGTTATTTTGTGATTTCACTGACTTCTTTCAGTTGACCTATGGTACAGCACTACTGGAATAACATCCACTTCTCATCCACTTTATGTAAACAATTAATGGCTCAACAGTCATGATATTAATCATTTAGATCTGATCAGAATGAATATGTTGTGATTTCTGCATTAAATTAAGAATTGTATCATGGCTTAAAGTTTATGACTTTGCCAAAGTTTTTTTCAGAATATCTATATTCTGTTAAAACACAAACAGAGAAGAATGGGAAACACACAATGGTGTGAGAGAACAAAAATTAATGCCATCAATGAATTATTTGTATTTTAAACCCATTGTATTTTTATTCATGCATCGAATAATTACAACATCTTAATTTCTTTGTTGACCAATTTGTTATTTTTTATTATTCCATCTAGATCTCACATCACTGGGTTTCAGTTTCTGAATGTGTGCATCAATAAAAAGTGTAGATTTATAAGGTCTACAATTACATGTATATACATGTGAAATAACATTTTTGTTTCACTTTGCAGAGGGTGTGGATGAAATTATTTAGCCTCTAACTATGATCTAAAATATCATTTAGATAATATCTATAAAGCATACAGTCTATAAAACACAAGTAATATGCTTGTGTAACAATGTAGACATTTCATGTGAAAGGATATTTTTGTTTCACTTCGCAGAGGGTGTGGATGAAATTATTTAGCCTCTAACGATAATCTAAAATATCATTTAGATAATATCTATAAAGCATACAGTCTATAAAACACAAGTAATATGCTTTAGATTCTAGTTTAGTCATGCAACAATTCAATAATGCAGAATACATACAAGGCAACTTGTTTCATAAGACATTTAGGTCTGATGAGAATATTTCTAATTTAGGCAACTTTGCAAGAGGCTAGAGGGCTTTTTTCAAATTTCAACATGATAATGGGTGACAGATCAAAATGCATTAGACCATTGTTGCCAGTGTTCCTTCATGCACTGATTAACAAGGCTTATATATATATATATATTCAAGTCAAGTCAAGTCAAGTCAATTCTATTTGTATAGCACCTTTCACAACACACATCGTTTCAAAGCAGCTTTACAGAAGATAAGGCATTAACAGACGATAAAACTGTTATGTCTATAATGTCGATGAGTCATCATTGTGTAGTTAGAGAAAATATGATTGTAATCGTGTTTAAAAATAAGTAATTAAATAATAATTGTATTATAACCCCAGTGAGCAAGCCGAAGGCGACTTTGGCAAGGAACACAAAACTCCATAAAATGTTGGTTAATGGAGAAAAATAACCTTGGGAAAAACCAGATTCACTGTGGGGGCCAGTTCCCCTCTGGCTAACATCATGAATATAATGTAAATATTACTAGTTAAAGTCATGGTTTAAAATGATTAAACTAAGTAAGTGTTAAGGGTCAGTGTTTAATCAAAGACTTTGTTTGAACTGTAAGATTAATGACTAATGTCTTTGAAGTCCATCCTGGATTAACTGCAGAAGTTCACAGATGCAATTGTCCTTATTAATTGGCTGGTAAAGGGATTTGTTGGCAATTGTTAGTCATATAATATATATTATATATATATATATATATATATATATATATATATATATATATATATATATGATTCCTTTTAAAAATATGAATGGAGAAGAAGAAAGACAACAATGTGAGAGATTTAAAAGACATGAAACATGAGATATTATAAATATAGTTCTTTGCATCATTTATGAGCTATTTGTCACTATGTATAATTTATAATCAACATGTACATAGCCTAACTAGAGATCTGAATATTTTCTTGTATATTTTTTTGTTTAATATTCAACAACTTTAACCAATAAAACTAATAAGCTCCTGAAAATATAGTCATTAGCTACAACTGCTTAAAATCCTACATATCCTGCACATTATGAACAAACTGCTTATGTACCTATTTAATGAATCTATTGCCCAAATCCCATGATATAACTGGCAACAGCCCGCGTGACAGATTCACTTTCTCTTTGGGATAGAATCTACAGCAGCAGATGATTTCACTGCCCAGGTATGACTTCAAGGAAGTCACATGGAACAGTTTATCTCAACCTTTGTTTATCTTTACCATGTGAGTAGTTTGAGTATGTAACACAGTTAAAGGATGGGCAAGGAGGAGGCGAGAACCGGCTTGTCAACATAAATCATAATTTTAATGAAAACTTAAACCAAAAGCATAAACAAACACACACGACGGACATGCCCGTAATTCTCTCTCTCTCGAACCATCGTCACCGGCCGCCTTTATCCCTCGCGCGCCTCATCAGGCTGATTGGGGACCGGGCGCATGATATTCCGACCCGGCCCCGCCCCCCTCCGCTCCACACTCCTCCCAGCGTTATCTCAGGCCAGGGTGCCACCGGCATGACGTACACCCCCCGCTATCCCGCGTCCCGCGTGGTCATCCCCGCCTTCCTCGCCCTGGGAGGAGACAGGAGGGGAAGAAAACAACAAAAAAAAATCGGCGAGGGAAAAGGCCAACACGGTGCGAAATAGAGAGAGAGAGAGGAGAGAGAGAAAAAGCTCACTCACCGGTTCTCTGATGTACCGTCGCGTGGTCCTCGAACACTTCTCCACACTCAGGCGGACGACAGCTGCTCCAGCCCCGGGCGAACTGGAGTGAAACCTTCGACCCCCAGCGGGCAGAACGCGCCTCTGCTTTTCTGGCAGCAAATGGGGACACTCCTCCGCCCCTGGCAGCGGCTCTACCGCTCTGGGCGGTCAGAGAGTTTGTTCCCTCCTGTCATAATAGCAACCTGCCATTCCCCATCTGTCGCTCACTTCGAACACATCGGAGAGTGTTCCGGTGTCTGACGCAGAAGACTCGACTGAGCTGCCACCCTCGGGTCAGCATGCCCAGTCAGATGCTGACGCCCAGATGGCCGACATGCTTGCCCGGGCTGCCGTCAGCGTGGGGTTGGACTGGAACCCTCCGTTCTCCCCACAGCCTTCGCGGCTGGATGATTGGTTCCTCAGATCTGCGCACCGCTCACAGCCAACCCCCCCACCCCCGTTCCTTTCTTCCCGGAAGAGTATGATGAGCTGACGAGGTCGAGGAGGGCACCTTTTACTGCCCGTAATCGAACCCCTCGCTCATCCGCTCTCACTACCCTCGAGGGTGGAGCGGTCCACGTGTACCTGGCAGTCCCCCAGGTGGACAGAGCCACCTGTGTCGCTGCGCTGGCACATGAATTGCCTAGAGTTGTTGGCTGTACTTCTTGCCCTTCGGAGATTTCTCCCACTAGTTTGGGGCAAGCTCGTCTTTATCCGATCAGACAGCACCACAACGGTAGCATACATAAATTGTCAAGGCGGCGTACGCTCCCGTCACATGTCACAACTCGCCCGCCGTCTCCTCCTTTGGTCGCTGCATTCCACTCACATCTGACACAACGTCAGAGGCCCCTCTGCCTCAGTCACCATGTTTGTTTTATGTGAATTATGCATCAGACAGTGTGAACGGACTTTAACCTGTCTTGGGAATTCTGAGACTGAAACTAATTTTTAACTACCTAACAACAAGTAGCTCACCTTTATTCATCTTAAGGAGCAGTCCCAGTAATAGTCCCTTCCTCATCTTCCCTCTTCTTGGTCCCTGCTTTACTCCAGTGGATTTGAAACAGGACTCTGAATGGTCTTCTTGACAATGAATCATGCATGTTGGTAAAGATGGACAGGAACTCAATCCAGTAAGCTTTTACCATATCCCAGAACTCTCCACAAGCATTCAGTCCTTTTGTGAACTGATTAATCATATTTGATATTCTGTGACATTAACAGATGTTGTTAGATGACCAATCTTGCATATACATGTGAAACTAAGAGTGAAATAAATGATCGGTAATCTGTTAATTTCTCATTAAATGGGAATTCATAATTTCCATATTTTTAGGCCTACCTAAAATATATGTGCTGTCGTACTGCATAGGAGTAAATATTTTGTACATCTCGGATGAAAATGTCAGGTCTGTAAATTCCAGTAAAACCACATTCACATATCCAGTCTCCCTGCTCTATTTCCAGCTCATGGAGCCCAACTGTCGTTTTACATGATAAAATCTCAAATAAACAATAAGACGATATGAGAGGGATAGATGGATTGATGGATGGATGATGGACGTACGTACAGACGGACAGACCGATCGATGTATGGATGGATGGACAGAGGAATGGATGGATGGATGGATGGATGGATGGATGGATGGATGGATGGATGGATGGATGGCTGATGAATGGTCAGATGGACGGATAGAGATATGGGTGATGGATGGATGGATGGATGAATGGATGAATAGATGGGTGGATGGATGGATAGGCAGATGGATGGGTGGGTGGGTGTATGGATAGATAGATGGATGGATGGATGGATGGGTGGATGGATGGATGGATGGATGGATGGATGGATGGATGGATGGATGGATAAACAAATGGAAAGAAACCATTTGCAATTTGTCCTGGATGTCAGAATCTGATATAAAGTGCCAGTAAAAGTCCACCAGTGGACATTCCTGGGTACACATCAGCTGTAACATGCAGGGATCAAGAGCCTTGAGTCCTGGCCACCATGAGCCACAGACCATGCAATCAGCTTCTGTGCCAGCTCATAATTGTGCTGCTCCAAGGCCATCTGGTCATAGTTGAAGAATAAGTGTCCAGGCTTCCCCACAAAGATGCCCAGAGAGCGCTACACCACCATCATGAGGATTCTGAGGCAAGGTAAAACAAAAAGACACCAAACGTCATTTCAAACAACACTCAACCCTCACAAGTGTGTTTCCTCTGACTGAAAAGCAGTACATACTGTATGTATTGGACTATTAGTCCTATTGTAAAGGTGAAGTGTTTAATTAAACATTTTAAAAAAAACATTGAATTGCTAAAATAATGATTGTTTTCAATCAGGTTTCCTACAGCATTGTAAGTGGTAGATCTGAAGAACTTTCTCCAGGGACCTCCACAGTCAAGAGCCTCCTCGCCAACAAATGTCACCAGAGGGATTTTGGTCCAGGGTAAATTGCAGTTGGAGAGAGAATCTTTGGCACTCTAGAGCAACTTATTTCAGTTAACCAATACTGAAACCTGCTCACTGGTGCTGAGATGCATGTGCTGAAACTCTCTGAGCAAAGACCTAATGTCCATGTCCTCATGTTGGGAAAGATAAATATAAATATAAATATTTCTTTATACTGTCTTTTTGCAATGTCAAGGTAAGACAGAATGCAATTAAAAATGTGTCATTCACTGCAAATATATTCACAGAATTCTGATAACAGATGCATATCCTGTTATTGTTTTATTGTTGTTTATTCAAACCTCTCTATGCACCATAATAATCTGGAGATATACAGAAGTTATTATGTAGTTAAATGATAAGAGCTCACAATATTGATATTATAAACACACAGTAAGCAAGCTTTTAGAATAATTAGATTATTGAAAGATTATTACCATTGAAGAGTTTTGGTTTAAATTTGAAAGGCAACTGCTGGTTGATGTCAGTCGGTGCCTCCGTTGTTGTGCAGTAACAGGTGGAGGACAGCATGGTGGTGAGGACATATTTGAATTCATGACTGATGATACTGTATGTGTGATCATCTGTGGGTGAAGTGGCAGCTTAGTTTTATGTCAATGAAAATTGTCAAATGGCAAGTTGAAAGATTACCTTAAATGTGTACAAAGTAGGGCTGTCAATCGATTACAATTTTTAATCGAATTAATTACATGGTGTCCCGATTAATTAATCGCGATTAATCGTATATACATGTATTTGCTGAGAAAGCCCTACTAACAATAATTCAATATATAAAGATTATACATATTTATATCAATATATAATTATACCTAGTTATCTTTAAATATTTAGAAATTATATATATATCTATATATATATATATCTATATATATATATATATATATATATAATAAAAAATATTCAGATAATTAAAATGCATTACATTCTTGTAGCAGAAGAGTTAATCATTGATAAGGCCATACAAAAAGCGGCTTTAGAATACAATGTATTGTTTACTACCATATTATTTATCATAAGTCAATCATTGGCACACAGTTCACAGCAATCCATTTCACAAGTGAATTTGTCAATCAGTTGGAGATTTATTATGAGGGCTTGTTTAAGAGCCCGTCAATATAAACCTTCATCAGATATGCTTGTGTAGTGTCTCGGGTGTTGCATCATAAACATAAAATGTTTAGTTCACTGTTTCAAGTTAAATATAGTTTAATACTCAATCTTTAAACACATCTTGAGATCCCTTAGTTCGCATTTGCGCTCCTTCAAGTGATTTGAATGCAAGAATGTAAAGCAAGTTTGCGTTGTTCTGCCTGCTGAAGTGTTCTTTGTATAAACTGCGTTGCTCATACAGCTGAAATTTCACTTACTGCCCTCTGGAGTAAACAGGTGGTACTACAAGCTTGCATTTCTCAGGAATCTTCCTTATTATGCTGCGATTAATTGCGTAAATTTTTTTAACGTGTTATTTTTTGTCAAATTAATCGCACTGAATTAATGTGTTAAATTGACAGCCATAGTACGAAGTGATTTTTTCTAAACATTTAAACAGAAAGAATGGATAGTATTTTGGAAATGTTTTACATTTTGTACTCTAACATAAGATAAAGGCATATCAGTCTTAGAAAAAAGCTGCTTTATTCTAGATAGGGTGCTGGGCACACATTCATGAGCACCACAATGATGAGGTCACATGATGACAAGCCAAAAATTGCTAATTTTATTAAAATAATCTCCAGTAATTGTGTGCTTTCACTTGCGAAATACATTAATTGTGGCTGACTAGTATGATGGCATTTCTACAATGGCATTGGTAACTGAAAACGTTTGTTCTTGTGCAATGCTGAATCAACAGTCAGTGCAACATGAACAAAAAAAATTACTGAGTCCACCTTTAAAACTTCAATAGTTGTTTACCAATCTTGGTCCTAAAGTACCCCCAACACTAAATATTTTGCATGTCTCCCTTATTTGAAGCATCTAGTTTAGGTCATAGAGCCTCTACTAATGAGCTGATGAGTTGAATCTGGTGTTAAAGAGCCCATATTATGCTCATTTACAGGTTCATAATTTTATTTTGGGGGTCTACTAAAATAGGTTTACATGCTTTAAAGTAAAAAAAAAACACATTACTTATCGCACACTGTACATTGCTGCAGTCTGCTCTGATTGATCAACTGGCCCAGTCTGCTGTGACTGGTAAACTGCTTATTTGTTTGTTTGATTCTTTGTTTGTTTGTTGTTTATTGTTATTCCAAAACATGGGCTATATGAAAGGAATGAAACCAAGTACTGAGGTCCCGGTAAAAACAGCAAAGAATAAAAACACTAAAATATAAAATTAAGCAGAGCAGAGATAAATTGTAACGAGGACTCAGGTTGGTTGGGATCCATATGCAGTTTTATTAACAAGAGCAGAGTAATAACAAGCGAGGGTCAAGAAACAGGCAAACAGGATAATCGTAGGCGGGCAGAATCGAGGTCGAACAGGCAGAAGATCAGGGCTGGCAGCAAACAGCAATATACAAGAGACAGGCGTGAATTCAGCAATGGCAGGCGGCAAACAAACGTGGTCAGAAATACAGGGCAAGGTCAGTACACAGATGATCAAACTGGATAAACAATAAACGCTCAGAAATGTTCCCAGGGCAAACAAGACTTCGCAATGAATGAAACAGCGGGCATGAACAAAAAAATTTTTTACAAAAGTTAGCATTCTCACCTGCTTTGTGTTTATTTCCTGATAAAATGAGACTAGAATTGCGATGCTTTTCCTCTCGAATTTGATTCTCAACATCTGTAGTATGATCAACGAGCCAGTTGAAGCCCAGTGTGGTGTTTAAGGGACAGACTGTGCTTGAGCCTACAGCACAGGAACATTACATGTTTAACAAGAGACATTTTGAGTAAAACAAATTAAATTAGTCATTCAGAGTTCAGTACAGGTTAGGTTTAACTTTCAAAGTTTTTTATTTTACTTATTTAATTTTGCACAAAACATGAAGGCCATGGTTCTCAGCAGGAAACCGATGGAGTGCGTACTCCAGGTAGGGAAGGAGGTATTGCCCCAAGTGAAGGAGTTCAAGTACCTCGGGGTCTTGTTCACGAGTGAGGGGACAATGGAGCGGGAGGTTGGCCGGAGAATCGGGGCAGCAGGGGCGGTATTGCACTCGCTCTATCGCACCGTTGTCACGAAAAGAGAGCTGAGCCGAAAGGCAAAGCTCTCAATCTACCGGTCAATTTTTGTTCCTACCCTCACCTATGGTCATGAAGGCTGGGTCATGACCGAAAGAACTAGGTCACGAGTACAAGCGGCCGAAATGGGCTTCCTCAGAAGGGTGGCGGGCTTCTCCCTTAGAGATAGGGTTAGGAGCTCAGTCATCCGTGAGGAGCTCGGAGTAGAGCCGCTGCTCCTTTGCGTCGAAAGGAGCCAGTTGAGGTGGTTTGGGAATCTGGTAAGGATGCCCCCTGGCCGCCTCCCTAGGGAGGTGTTTCAGGCCCGTCCAGCTGGGAGGAGGCCTCGGGGAAGACCCAGGATTAGGTGGAGAGATTACATCTCCACACTGGCCTGGGAACGCCTCGGGGTCCACCAGTCAGAGCTGGTTAATGTGGCTCGGGATAGGGAAGTTTGGGGCCCTCTGCTGGAGCAGCTGCCCCCGCGACCCGACTTCGGATAAGCAGTTGAAGATGGATGGATGGATGGACAAAACATGAATATTAAAATGTAAGAAAATTTTGATTTAAAACAAAAATTGTGCTGGTAAAGTAAAAGAAAAAAGCATAGTGGCTTATACAAAGTACTTTCCCACAAATTAACTTTTTGAATTGAGATATCAAATAATCAATATCAATATCATATCAATTCTTATTTCATAATAAAATTATGAAACCTTGGTATGTTGTAAAGGTAGGATATGGGTGGTTGACATTTTTTTTTTTAATCTTCAAATATTAGGCATGAAAATTACAAATTGAGTTGTGTTATGCTGACTCTTAGGTTTCCAAAAATATATGTGGTCTTTAAGATTTTGTATCGGAATCTGAATTTGTTCACCAATTTGTTGTATTAGTGCCTAAAATTGTCATATGGTCATATTGTATATAAAATGAAAATGGTGTTTACTTTTCTTAAGAAACTCACTTTATCATAATTCTTTATCATTACTGTCTTGAGATCTAGCATTTCCTTGTGAAAATTAATTACATTTTGTATTATTTTTCTTAATCATCGTGCAAAGTCAGACATCTGTTCTCAATCTTTCAATATATTTTAGATTAATTCAGGCAAACCCTGTTATAAATCTAACAAAATGCTTGTGTCTCTTGCTGATACAATTTTACATGTGTTCCATTGAGATTTGTATGATTTATCACTAACAAAGCCTTTTTTTGGTCACAATTCTGAATGTCACACCACATGATATAGTGTCACACCATAGGATGAACCACACCACACTACAATTTGTCAATGCAAAAATGTGTAGGCCTATTATATGCATTTAACATTCAAACAAAAAATGTTTAAGAACAATCACACAAAGGTGTAAAACATTGTGCCACTAAACATTGTATAGCACTTGACACAGATAGTGAATAACCATATTTCTAGTGAGGAACACACTAATAAAATACTACAATAGTATCACAAGTAATTGTTTACAGTTAAGTCTGTTGAATATTAACTACTAGTAAGTACTGATTATCCACAACTACCCCTAAGTAAATCAGTCATATAAACAAGGTTAGGTTATTTGAGTGAGATTATTTTTGCTTTCATAAACATTCATTTAAAACATTCATTTAATACAGGGCATAAGTTCATTTTAGTAAATGAGTTAAACAACAACAGAATATCACAAGTTAGCTCAGCTTGTGGTAAGTGCAGTTATCTGGGTACTTGCAGAAACAGCTTAGAGCTCTGTAAAATATTTTCCTTGGGGCAAAAGACAGAACTTGGTGTGTACTACTGATTCCAGTCACTGGACGCACTGAAGGAGGGAGCATTTCATCCATGGCAGAGATCTCTTCTTCTTTGATCCACTTGATTGTGACATTTTCAGAGCTCTTCTGTAAATAGTCATACAGATCCCTTGGGGTTTGATGGTCACTGCCTCCAAGGACATGCATGTCTGTCTTAAGCTTCAACACTCCTGCAACAGCATCAGGTGCACCCTTTCCATGAGAACGCTCCGAGAGGTTCCAGGTCACCCACTTGAATCCCCATGTATAGGGAATACTGCTCATGAGGAAGCAGTTGTCTCGATTGCAATACTGAGTTGCTGGCCCATCACCCAGGACATGTAAGGTGTCGAATGCATGGTCATTTCTTTTCTGGAAATCATCTATAACTAGCTTTTTGTGTGCCCACACTGCACGTTCATCATGTCGTAAGGACTTTGAAATTGTGGCATAACACTGGGAGCCATTGACTGAGTAGGCAACTGCAGTGTGTATTGTTGCCTGCTTTCTATTGCCATGGAAATGAAAGGCCTGAATCTCAATGTTTAGTTTACAGGCATAATTTTCTGAGAAGTCAATATGCAAGACCATCTCATTGTTTTTAAGGTTCTCTTTGACATGTCTGAATTGCTGCACCTGGTGAAGCCAGTTAAACTGGTGACTCGCAATTTCCTCCAGTCCCTTCTGGAACACTTCATTCAGCTCTCCTAGTGTCCCCCTTTTGTTTTTTTTTAACCCAATTTTTGTAGGTTTTCTCTCCAACCAGAACGTCCTCCTTTTGCCACTGCTCCCATGTTGCAGTGTCAGTGGGACTGTGGTCACTAAGCTGCACCTCGTCAAAGCAGCATTCTGTGGACGTTATACTTGAAAGGAGTGCAGAAAGGCTTTTTGTGGGGACCAAGCCTCTTTTTGCAAGACTGTCAATCAGGAGACAGATATTTGCATGTTGGTAACATGCACATGTGTTGCGGTCACTTGGCTTGGCCTCTGTTATATAAAAAGGTCTGTAGCTTGTAAACTGCCTGTAGGACATGCGGTGTTCACTGTAACATTTCTGCATGTAGGCCTTATTGAGATCTTTTAGAGAGCTGGTAAGTATTCTTCTTTGCTTTTCTCTTTTCTGCCTACTGTGTCCTTCTTCCCTGGGAGAAGAATGCTGTTTTCGTTCAACAGCAGAAAGGACTCCACTTGATATTTCTTCGACTTCCCAAACTTTTTGCATGGTGGCAAGTGGTGTTTCTTACTGACTGATAGCTTTATTCTTTGACTCTGTTTTCTATATTTCGTAGCCTTCCGTTTTTCTTTGTAGACTTTTCTCATTAGCACCTTATTTCAGTTTTTTCTGCCTTCTTAACTGGGTCTTCATATTCTCTATCTCTGCTCTACAAGGGCTTGGTGGTGGTGATGTTGGTGGACTAATAATTGCACCACCGGGATATTCTGACCCAGGTTTGACCCAGGATATTTGACTACTCTACTGTAACATTTCTATTTACTTTGTTCGTCTTTTTTCTCAGGACTTCCTCTCTCCTTGCAGGATCTGCGTTTATTGTCTCCCTGTATCTCTGTGTTCTTTATGCACTTGTCATCTTTCTACTCTATCTGCCTCAAGCTGAGAAAACAAAAGGGAAGCACACATGTGAGTAAATAGTATGACAAATGGTGTGGGTACAGTGTTCTTCAATGGGCACTAATGTAAAATAATGGGCTACTTTGACTATGAGAGGTCAGCTAAAATAAGACAATTTATAAAAACCCGGATTAGCAAGGAGTTTAAGGCCAGCCCAGCTATAATACTTGGCTTCAGCCTAGTTCACTTGTTTTCATGTGATGATAGACATTCCGGGGGGGCATGAGAGGCTCGATGGGCGGAGCCGATGGGGATGAGGACCAAGGTCGAGTTGTAGGGATGGAGGTCCCCTGTGGAGCAGAGGCGGGCCTGGACCGTGGAGCAGAGGCGGCCTGGACCGTGGAGCACAGGCGGGCATGGACTGTGGAGCAGAGGCATGCTTATGACATGGCATGGAGCAAACTGGAGCTTGGCTGTGACATGACATGGAGCAGACTGAGGTTCGGCTGTGACATGGCATGGAGAAGTCTGGGGCTTGGCTGTGACATGGCATGGAGCAGTCTGGGGCTTGGCTGTTATATGGCATGAAGCAGACTAAGGTTTGGCTGTGACATGGCATGGAGCAGTCTAAGGCTTGGCTGTTATATGGCATGGAGCAGACTGAGGTTCGTCTGTGACATGGTATGGAGCAGGCTGAGGCGTGGCTGTGACATGGCATGGAGCAGGCTGAGACGTGGCTGTGACATGACATGGAGGAGGCTGAGGTTCGGCTGTAACATGGCATGGAGCAGTCTGGGGCTTGGCTCTTATATGGCATGGAGCAGACTGAGGTTCGTCTGTGACATGGCATGGAGCAGGCTGAGGCGTGGCTGTGACATGGCATGGAGCAGGCTGAGGCTTGGCTGTGACATGGCATGGAGCAGGCTGAGGCGTGGCTGTGACATGGAGCAGGCTGAGGTGTGACATGGCCTGGAGCAGACTCAGTCGTTGCAGTGACATGGCCTGGAGCAGACTCAGTCATTGTGGTGACATGGCCTGGTGCAGACTCAGGCTTGGCGGTGGCATGGCCTGGAGCAGACTCAGGCGTGGCTGTGACATGGCATGGAGCAGGCTGAGGCGTGGCTGTGACATGGCATGGAGCAGGCTGAGGAGTGACATGGCCTGGAGCAGACTCAGTCAATGCAGTGACACGGCCTGGAGCAGACTCAGGCATGGTGGTGGCATGGCCTGGAGCAGATTCAGGCATGGTGGTGACATGGTATGGAGCAGACTCAGGCGTGGCGATGACATGGTATGGAGCAGAATCAGGCATGGCTGTGACATGGCATGGAGTAGGCTAAGGTGTGACATGGCATGGAGCAGTCTGAGGTGTGACATTACATGTAGCAAACTCAGACGTGGCCGTGACATGGCATGGAACAGGCAAAGGCATTGCTGTGACATGACCTGGAGCTGACTCTGGTGTGGCTGTGACATGGCCTGGAGCTGACTCTGGCGTGGCTGTGACATGGCCTGGAGCGGACTCTGGTGTGGACAGAGACTCTGGAATGACCTCTGTGGTCAGGGGCAAGGACTGAGACTCGGAAACGACCTCCGTGGTCGTGAACATGGGCAGAGACTTGGAAACGACCTCCATGGTCGTGAAAATGGGCAGAGACTCGGAAACGACCTACGTGGTCATGAACATGGGCAGAGACTTGGAAACGACCTCCATGGTCGTGAACATGGGCAGAGACTTGGAAACGACCTCCGTTGATGTGAATATGGCCAGAGACTTGGAATGGACCTCCGTGGTCGTGAACATGGGCAGAGTATTGGGAGCGACCTCTGTGGTCGTGGGCATGAACAGAGACTCGGGAGCGACCTCTGTGGTTGTGGGCATGGGGAGAGTCTCGGGAACGACCTCTGTGGTCATGAACACAGGCTGAGACTCAGAGACGAAATCTCTTCTCCTCCTCCTCCCCCGTGAGGCCGAAGTTGGCGGTGCAGGCTCTGGGACAGACTAAGCTAGCAACGTTGGCTCGTTGGCTGTGGCAAACATGAGCGTTGGCTTGTTGGCCATGGCAGGCATGGGCTCATTGGCAATGACGTGGGATGCTGGCTTGGTGGCCATGACGTGAAGCTCTGGCTTGGCGGCCATGACGTGAAACTCTGGCTTGGCGGCCATGACGTGAAACTCTGGCTTGGCGGCCATGACGTGAAATTCTGGCTCGGCGGCGACCATGTCGAGGAACTCTGGCTCAGCGGCATCCATGTCGAGGAACTCTGGCTTGGCGGCATCAATATATTGGTCCACATTGAAGGGACTGCGACTGCCAGGCATCAAGGATGAGATAGACTCAATCAGTCAAAAGTAAAAAATGTATTTGAGTCCACTTGGCTGGTCAGAGAGCAGAAGTCCAACACATAGTTCTCCAGGGAACGATTCCCCTGACCGAGGTTCAGGAGCTGAACTGCTGGGTCCATTGTGAGGTTGAGTATTCTGTAATGGTGCTGATGGCAAAGACAATGATGAAGACGATGACGAACCCAAGTGAAGTTTATTAAACAAAAGTGAGATCCAAAAACCCCAACTAGAAACGTGAAACATAAACATGAACTTGACTAAACTGGACTTGACACAAACAAAACATGACTTGACTAAATCTTGACTTGGCTTGGCTTGACTTAACTTGAAAAAAACAACAAAGTTACATTAACAATACTCAACAATGGCAATATAAGGGCTTAAATAAATGACATGGGGGAACATAAACCAATGATAACACAGAAATAGCCAGTGTCTTCCATCGGACCACAGATAAAGAAGATCCTGGAGTACAATGAATTCCCCAAGAAGCTCACTAGGAAGAAAAAAGCAGCTTGGAACAGCTTTGTCGCAGTGGTTCAGGGCTTCCTGAACAATCACAAGGCCGAAAACTCTGTAGAGCTGGTATATGAAGTCTGCTGAAGAACTACGGCACAATGGGCTGTAGGATGTCCCTTAAAGTCCATATCCTTGATGCTCATCTTGATGAATTCAAGGAGAACATGGGAGCGTACTCGGGGCAGCAAGGCGAGCGCTTCCATCAGGATATACTGGACTTTGAATGCCGCTACCAAGGACAGAATAACGAGAACATGATGGGAGACTACATTTGGGGGCTGATTCGTGAAAGTGATTTACCAGGACGTTCCCTATCTGTCACTCAATTGACATTGTGTTATTAAGTGGAAATACATCAAATGGTCTTGCCGAGTCTAGTCGGAAGTATGTCATGTGGAGAAGTCCCATGGTAGGTCCTGCCCAATGGGGGAGGAAGCTCTACGAACATGGAGATTGGGGCAGAGGGGCCTCTGCCCAAAGAAGACACAGTTTGCCAACAGGGAAACGTTTTTCAGTGGAATATACGTCACAAGGGGTTGCCTATGGGCAACCAGCGTATGCCGAGCACCTGTCCCACTACAGGGCTTAGCTAGCACAAGTACTGGGCTGGCAGTGAGTTTCTCCGCAAACTCATCTGCCGCAGGGCTAGGAGGAAATCAACCAGGAAACACATTTATGAACACTAATGGGAATGAACAATGCACATCTTTAGCTCAAGGGAGGTGAAAGGTGATAGGCGCAACCGATATACCCAGCCGGTCGACCCAGATTTACCCGTTCATTCCTGCTAAGACACGGGACTAGCTCAACCCGGAGTTTGTAGAATCTCGCAAAGGTGTTGGGTGTAGCCCAGCCAGCTGCTCTGCAAATGTCAGCTAGAGAGGCGCCACTAGTCAGAGCCCAGGAGGCCGCCACACTCCTGGTGGAATGGGTTCATAGCCCTGCAGGGGGCGGCATGTGCTGAGCCTGGTAGGCAACAGCTATGGCGTTGATGATCCAGTGGGCGATCCTCTGTTTGGAGGTGGCGCTTCCTTTCCATTGTCCACCAAAGCAGACAAAGAGCAGCTCAGAGATCCTAAAGCTCTGCGTGTGATCCAAATAGATGCGTAAAGTGTGCACCGGACACAGCAATGTTAAGGCTGGGTCTGCCTCCTCCTGGGGCAGCGCTTGCAGGTTCACCACTTGGTCCCTGAACAGGGTCATGGGAACCTTGGGCACATAGCCAGGTCGAGGTCTCAGGATCCCATGAGAGTAGCCTGGACCAAACTCCAGGCACGTTTCACTGACAGAGAATACTTGCAGGTCCCCAAACCTCTTGATGGAGGTGACATCAGGAGGGCAGTCTTCAAGGAGAGTGCCTTAAGCTCTACTGACTCTAAGGGCTCGAAGGGAGCCCCTCGCAGGCCTTGCAGGACTACGGAGAGGTCCCATGAGGGAACGAGGTGTGGTCTGGATGGATTCAACCTCCTAGTGCCTCTCAAGAACCTGATAATCAGGTTGTGCTTCCCTAAAGACTTGCTGTCCACTGTGTTGTGGTGTGCAGCTATGGCAGATGGAGCCGTCCCTGTGCATCACTGGGGGTCTTCATGTCGGGAAGAACACCACTTAGTGAACAGATGCCACTTCAAGGCATACAGGCGCCTCGTAGGAGAGAGGAGGTGTTACGTCCCCACGGTCCATCGAAACCGTCCGGGTTTGAGTATGTTTGTGCCACAGCTTGGTGCGCCGGGGCGGGGAAACTGCCGCCGGGGTGCTGGACCAAGCCGGTGGTCGGGGTGACGGCTGAACACACCGGTTATGTTTTTTGTGAGGGAAAACACTCTTTTAAAATATACTCTTGAGACCTGCTGAAGTGCCCAGGGGCGATCTCTGCAGTGCACCAGTGCAGAGAGGGGAGAAAGCCACTGTAATGCACTGTAAGGATCCAGCAGAGGTGAGGGATGGAAATCGCTTGCTTAGCTTGACCATCGACTGTTAGGCTCCAAAAAAGAGAAAATCTGAATGATCGGTATGCACGTCCTCCTCCATTATACCCGTATGTTGGGGGAGGGGCATGCAAATACCACTCGCAAATTCACATTGGCCTTTTATCAAAGATCAGAGGTGTCTCGGGCTCTCAAGAGTGACCCCTAGTGTCACTACATCGACACAACTTTGAGTGAGTGACAGATAGGGAACTAATATTTGTGTAATTGATTGGATCTACTGATTTGTGTAACTGGAGTTACTGAAATACAGCCCTCGTGATAACTTTCCCATGTGTAAACCAGCCCCGTCTCCCCATATTCATTGCGCACTTACCCAAAATGCGTAAATTGTCACAAATGAGCATGCCTTCTAAGAGCCTATTATAGGCTTTTCAGCAATATAAAAACAATTAATAAAACTGTTAACATGTAAAATGGTAGCATACAAAATATCAAACGATCCTTGTGTGACAAACGACAAACTGCCTGTGTGACAATCAGCCATGGTGCACCTCACACTGCAGCATGCAGCGAGGCTACTGTTATACCGGTATACTTTCATTTTTATTTAATTTATTTCTTACCTCTGTGATTGATATCCCTCTTAGATTTTTGTCTGTCATTCAGTTCAGAGTCATGGTCACTAGAATTTTGGAGTAGCCTATATCATGAAATAATATTACATAATAGTCATTTTTATGTAATATAAGCTTTGCTTGTTTTATTTTGAGGATAGGGCTATATTGAACACAGAGTAACACAGCACAGCTAAAGCACAACTAAACTACATATTTTTCAATGCAGTACCGTAAATTATTGCATATCCAACCCTATTGTAGAATTTATATTTTATTGTAAAACATAATTAAATCAAGCGACATTCACAGAGGCATAATATTTTCCTTATTGACTTGCTTTGTGCTATGGATTAAAGCCAACTCATCAATTGGTTTATTGTTGATGATCAACAAAGTAGAGGTTCCTCCAAAAACGATGTGTGGTCAAAGTACGAAATATGCATGCTGTTCAGGGTTCAGGGCTTTAGCAGTTAATACTGAAAGAGTCAAAAAGAAACCAGCAATCTACGGTTGTGAAATATCTTGGCACAATGAAAACTAATTTAAAAAAGCTTACTACTGTCAGCAGTGAGTGGTTTGATCATAGAAGGTGAACTTGTACAGTCTAGTAGTGTTTAGATTTACTGCCACTCCTTTCTAGTGTTTATTTTAAGATTTATCTTTAAGATCCATTAGATGATTGTCCTTCTTCTGAGCTTGGCTTAGACTGTACAGCACCCTGATTTTGTCAGATATCAAACAGATCTTGAGCTGAAGCCATAGAACTAGATGTGCAAAGCTAACAAATAAAACTCATCACCAATCCAAGAATGTATGAAGTGTGTTTTCCATCTACATATGCAGTTGAAATTCAGTTTGATTCTAATTTATTTATATTATAAATAATATTATTCTTTTGATGGCAGATGCTGGTTAATGACTTTTAACATGGCATTTTTTTATGTCTGGACATTTGTGCTTATGCCCATTGTAGTGAATGTAAGTGTTATGTTTAGTTTGACCAGTGGACAGTTAGACATGCAACAGTGTCTGTAATCCTGAAGGAGAGTTCTCAGTTGTTGATGGCAGCTCACTTGTTCATGTGTTCGGGGGTCTGCGGAATAAAAGAAAAAGTGAATTCCACTCTGTGTCTCATATGTGAGCTGCATCCAAGAATATTACATCATTGGCAACAAGGATTAAAATGGTTCGCTCTGCTGTGAAATTCCTGCTGTGAGGGACTAGCACCACGTTAAGTGTCCGTGTAAGAAACCAGGGATAAAAAAAATAAAACGTGTGCAGGACGACAACAGTGCGAGTTCACAAGCAGAAATGTCTGCACTAGCAGGAATGGATTCCATTTGATAATGAGTCACAATTATGGAAGGAAACAGCAAAATTATGGATTATTTTTTTCCAAGCAAATAGTATTGAGGATGCAGATAAAATGAAAGCTGTGTTGTTAAGTGGAGTCGGTGCAGCCACATAGATTTTATTGAGAAGTTTACTGTGTCCTGAAAAACCAGGGGAAGAAACGTTAGAGGAATTGATAAATGTACTCAAAGCTCTACAACCCTGAGCCAAGCGAGATAGTACATTTTAACTCATGAACATCATATTTTACAATTAGCATGCACAAGTAAGTGTATACTTACAACAATTTGGAGTTGCTTCGAGTCCTGCGATCTTTCAGTGCACAATGGAAGGGATTCTGCAAAACATCACACACATCACAGTTTATCTGGATGATATTTTAGTCTCAGGGCTAGTAAAGAAGAACATCTGCAGAACTTGGATGAGGTACTGAGCAAGCTAGAAAAGAGTGGACTGAGACTGAAAAGGAGCAAGTGTGAGTTCCTGGGAGAGGAAGTGGTATTTTTAGGTCACAAAATTAATGCCACAGGATTACAGCCTGTAGCAGAAATAGTACAAGTTATAAAAGAAGCTCCTACACCAAGAACTGTGAGTGAACTGAAGGCTTATTTAGGTTTGTTGAACTACTACCACAGATTTCTGCCCAACTCGTCAACCTTGTTGACTCCCTTGCATGCACTTCTGAAAAAAGATTAAAAATGGGCATGGGGCTGCAAGCAGCAAGAAGCTTTCATGAAGTCAAAGAATCTTCTTCAGTTGTCTGTCATCTTAGTGCACTATGATTCCTCTAAACCACTCATCCTGGCTTGTGATGCTTCCCCTTACGGAGTTGGTGCGGTGCTGTTGCATCGAATGGACGATGGAACAGTCAGACCAATACGTTTTTTTTCACGAACATTAAATGCAGCAGAGAAATCTATTCTCAACTGGACAAAGAGGGTCAAGCTGTCATTTTTGGAGTAAAGAAATTCCACACTTATTTGTATGGTAGACAGTTCACTATTGTGACGGATCACAAACCTGATATCGCTGTTTAACACAATGAGAGTGGTGCCACAAATGGCATCCCCATGTATACAGAGGTAGGCAGTCACACTGTGTGGATATGAGTACACCATTGTGTAGAGAGCTGGTAAAGAGCACCAAAATGCAGATAGAAGAAGGAGTGGAGACTCCAGCGGAGGAAGAGAGAGTGCTGCTGCTGGAAAAAAAATTTGTGCCTTTAATAAAAGCAGAACAAGTGATGAAATGGACAGATAAAGATGCTGTTTTGGCAAGAGTGAGGGAATATGTCCTAAGAGGTTGGCCCAAGAAGTTGGAGGACCCAGCTTTTCAGACAGATGTAAAAAAAAAAAAGAAATCAGGATGAACTCAGCAGGTAGGCTGTGTGTTATGGGGGGCCTGTGTAGTGATTCTGCCTCTGGTCCGTGCGGCTCTTCTAAGACAGCTACACCAAACCCATCTGGGAATTACCATCTGGGAATTAGACCCAGCCTCACATTCTGCACTTTCTTGCAAGTGAATAAGGTAAGTTAAGACTGGCAATAATCATTACTGATGTAATGTACAATGTAAACATATCATGTAATACTTCTACAGTGTAGAAGTATTACTACTCAAACTACTCACATGGTAAAGATAAACAAATGTTGAGATAAACTGTTCCATGTGACTTCCTCGAAGTCATGTCTGGGCAGTAAAATCATCTGCTGCTCTATCTATTCTATCCCAAAGAAATAGCAAATCTGTCAAGTGGGCTGTTGCCAGTTATATCATGGGATTTGGGCAATAGATTCATTAAATAGGTACATTCGCTGTTCATTCGTAATGTGCAGTATATGTAGGATTTTAAGCAGCTGTAGCTAATGACTATATTTTCAGGAGCTTATTAGTTTTGTTTGTTAAAGTTGTTGAAAATCAAACAAAAAAGATAATATTCAGATCTCTAGTTAGGCTATGTACATGTTGATTATAAATTATACATAGTGACAAATAGCTCATAAATAATGCAACGAACTATATTTATAATATCTCATGTTTCATGTCTTTTAAATCTCTCACATTGTTGTCTTTCTTCTTCTCCATTCATATTTTTGAAAAGGATCATCCTGGTTAATTCCATAACCTCCATTCCCTGATGGAGGGAACGAGACGTTGTGTCGATGAACAATGGGAATTGGCGAGTGGTATTTGCATTGCAGGAGGGACACGTCTCGTTGCCTCCATCAGGTAACGGAGGTTACGGAAGTAACCAGGACGTTCTCTATCTGTCACTCACTCGACGGTGTGTCGATGAAGTGACACTAGGGGTCCCTCACAAAAACGCCACAACTAGCTGGACTGTGTTACGTGAACTGGTGGTGTGAGATGGGCAGACTTATGTGGGCCTCGTAGTCAGCGCACCAGGCTGACATGTAACCTCCCGACGCTGTTATGAGCATCGAAGAGACCTTTGGGGACAAGTCGACTGCCCATAGAAAGAATAGCCTAGTCGTGCTTTTTCCCTCCTTTTTCATTTTTTGTCCCCGAAAAGAGTGAACATTTTTCAACCGACTGGGACTGCCAGTGTCCATGTCAGGGGGGTGGTGTTGGGGATGTCACTCCCAAGGGGAAGAGATCGCGGAGACCACACCTCGCCCAGAGAGAGGATTTTGAGTTGAGATACATCACACGGTCTTGCCCAAGGAAGACTCAGTTTACCAACAGGGAAACATTTCAGCAGAAGATATACGTTGCAAGGGGTTACCTACGGGGAACCAGCACATGCGGAGCAACTATCCCAGTACAGAGCTTAGATAGCACGTGTACTGAGCTGGCAGCAAGTTTCTCCATAAACTCATCTGCCACAGGGCTAGGAGGAATTCATCCAGGGAACACATTTTGTGAACACTACTGGGAACCAAGAGCACACGTCTAAAGCTCAGTGAAGATGAAAGACGCTATACCCAAGCGATACACCCGGCCGACTGTCCGAGACTTACCTGTTCGTTCCTGTTAAGACACCGGATGAAACAGGTTCAACCCAGAAATTTTTAGAACCTCACAAATTTGTTGGGTGTTGACCAACCTGCTGCTCTGCATATGTCTGTTAGAGGGGCACCACTGGTCAGGGCCCAGGAGGCTGCCACACTCTTGGTAGAATGGGCTCGTAGCCCTGCAGGAGGCGGCACGTGCTGAGCGTAGTATGTCATAGCTATGGTGTCAATGATACAGTGGGCGATCCTCTGCGTGGAGACTCAGAGTCTCTGAACCACTCCTTGCGGTCCAAATAGATGCGTAAAGCGTGCACCAGACACAGCAACGTAAGGGCTGGGTCTGCCTTCTCCTGGGGTAGCACTTGCAGATCCACTTGCCTGAATCGACTCCAGATCAGCCGGACCACCTGAGGGTGGAGTCTCCACTCTGCCTTGCGGGTAACCTGTCACGACAGCGCGTCCGCTGTAGTGTTGAGGTTGCCTGGGATGTACGTGGCTCGCACCGACATGAGGTGCTGCTGACTCCAGAGGAGGAGACGGCGAGCTAATTGTGACATACAACGTGAGCGTAAACTGCCTTGATGGTTGTCGTGTTATCTGTCCGAGCCAACACGTGCTTGCCCTGGAGCAACAGCAAGAACCTCCACAGGGCGAGCAGTATTGCCAACAACTTGAGGGAGTTGATGTGCCAACAAAACCATGGGCCCTTCCAGGAGCCGGCAGCTGCGTGCCCATTGCATACAGCGCCCCAGCCCATCTTGGAGGCATCGGTCATAACCACAACGCGCCTGAAGACCTGTTCTAGGGGAACACCTGCCCGTAGAAATGTGAGGTTGTTCCAAGGGCTGAAAGGCCAGCAACAGATCTATGCTAATATTATTTAATTTGTCTCCCTGTCTCAACCTCGGGACTCCTATCCTGAGGTCACCAGAACCGGCTGGATCCAGCTCCATTCCTGCTTCATGTTGGACTCCACTGCTACATGTCACTGTGTGATGATGACGAAATGCAGCCGGTGCCAACGAATCATCACTTCAGTCTATTATGATGGACTTCAGAGGATGAACTGATGCCAACTCCAATCATAAGACATGGGATAATTCATATGCCATTGTCTGAACCTTGGATTTAGGATGGACCACACCGAACCTCACAGAAATTACCGGCCAGGTTGAACTGCGATGCACCTCACCAATCTCTGCCTGCATCACCTCGGTCTATTGATGGACTACACTCTTGAAATGAAATACGTAGACTATCATTTGCCAACAAAAGCCTTCATCAGCCAATTAATATGGACAATTGCATCTATGTGAACTTCTGAAGTTATTAAAGGATGGACTTCAAAGACATTAGTCATTAATCTTACAGTTCATACAAAATCTTTGTTTAAACACTGTCCCTTAACACTTACTTTGTACATTAATTTTAAACTATGACTTGCTCTATACATAAGTAATATTGGCATTATATTCATAATGTTAGCCAGAGTAGAACAGGCCACCACAGTGAGTCTGGTTTCTCCCAAGGTTATTTTTCTCCCATTAACCATCATCATATGGAGTTTTGTGTTCCTTGCCAGTCGCCTTCGGCTTGCTCACTGGGGTTATAAATACAATTATTATTCCATAACTTATTTTTAAACACAATTCACAATCATATTTTATCTAATTACACAATGATGACTCATAGACATTATAGACATAACAGTTTTATCTTCTGTTAATACCTGATCTTCTGTAAAGCTGCTTTGAAACGATGTGTGTTGTGAAAGGCGCTATACAAATAAAAAATACTAGACTTGACTTGTTCCAAATCAACTGTGGTCGCCAGTGGATTATCAAATAATTCCATCTGTGATGACTCTAGATAATCAACCAGCTTATCAACATCTGCCACTCTCGTGACCAACTCAGAGAATTTTGTTTCCATTGCCGTAATCGATCGACGTATTACAGCGAGATCTTCTAAGTCAGCAACAACTTTCGTCAGCATCACAAACATTTTGGACAGTTGATGCTGAATCTCTCCCACTGTGCCATTCAAATCGAGTTCCCTGTCTGCAGGCCTAGAGGTTTCAGTTTGAGCACGTAATTGTCTTGTAATATCTCCAGAGCCTGAAGATTCTGATTTTTTTACATATTGACTACAAAGGCAAATATGTAGCAGGGTGTATCAAATCTCACCAGATTATAACGCAAAAATAATTAAAAACCAGTTTGTGCAGAGCTCGCTGCTCACACATCTGCTTCTCGCATGGCGTCACATTGACCGATAAGGGCATTTTTTTTTTTTTATTGTCAAGTTGTAACAGGTTGTCACATGCGTTTTAAACATTACTGTATAAATTACTCATATATTATTCAATATTTGCAAATATTTGTTATATTAAATTTAAATTGTTTGATGTTTCATCATTTGTTTTGTGATCATATGTTCAATTGTTGAAATTTTGCAGTGATACATAGTCACCATATACATCTTCAAATCAACGTTTTACTTTCCTTGGCTACAGTGGTGGAAATATACAAAACACTTTTTGTAGCCAAACTTTAAGGTATGCGGCTACACAGAATTGACTTCCCTATTCTGTTCAAGGTTGAGCTGACCAGACTAAGACTGAAACTATTACTTTTATTACATTTATAAGAAAGCAAAATACAGTTAATATGAGTAGCCTAAATTATAAAACTGAAAAGTTGTTAAGCTGTCCCTGGATGCACCATCATAAGGGTGACCTTTGGATGATTAATTAGACCTTTGGATGATTAAGCTAGATTAAATGAGTTTTCCATAACATCATCATTTCATTTTTTATATATATATTAGGGCTGTCGATTTAACACATTAAAAAAATTACGCATTTAATCGCAATGCTTTCCTGAGAGATTCAAGCTTGTAGTACCACCTGTTTACTCCAGAGGGCAGTAAGTGAAGTTACAGTAAACAAAACATTAACAACTCTTCAGCGGACACACAACATAAATGTGCGAACCAAGGGATCTCAAGATGTGTTTAAAGATTGAGTATTAAACTATATTTAACTTGACACAGTGACCTAAACATTTTACTTTTATGACGCAACACACCCGACACGCAACACAAGCATGTCTGACGCAGGTCGTATGGTCTTTACCTCACAAATATTTAATTACCAACAAGGTTAAGGTGTCCTTTAAACTGTTACACCATTTTACCCAGTCAATCTTTATTTAAGAAACATGCTCCCTGAAATATTTGTGACCTTCAGCTCTCACTGGATCGCTTGGCAGTCGAGTGTGAAGCAGCTCGGATGAGGATTAGCACCTCTAAATCTGAGGCCATGGTTCTCAGTAGGAAAACAATGGAGTGCGTACTCCAGGTAGGGAAGGAGGTATTGCCCCAAGTGAAGGAGTTCAAGTACCTCGGGGTCTTGTTCACGAGTGAGGGTACAATGGAGCGGGAGGTTGGCCGGAGAATCGGGGCAGCGGGGTGGTATTGCACTCGCTCTATCGCACCGTTGTCACGAAAAGAGAGCTGAGCCGAAAGGCAAAGCTCTCGATCTACCGGTCATTTTTGTTCCTACCCTCACCTATGGTCATGAAGGCTGGGTCATGACCGAAAGAACTAGGTCACGAGTACAAGCGGCCGAAATGGGCTTCCTCAAAAGGGTGGCGGGCTTCTCCCTTAGAGATAGGGTGATGAACTCAGTCATCCGTGAGGAGCTCGGAGTAGAGCCGCTGCTCCTTTGCATCGAAAGGAGTCAGTTGAGGTGGTTTGGGCATCTGGTAAGGATGCCCCCTGGCCGCCTCCCTAGGGAGGTGTTTCAGGCATTTCCAGCTGGGAGGAGGCCTCGGGGAAGACCCGAGTCTACATCGATTTGCTATCAGATTACCCAAGTATTCAACTACAACACCAGCACTTTGAGCACAATACTGGAGATGTACTTGCATGTCGTGGTGTTTCCTTGCATTCTTTGTGTTACTTGGTTATTGGCTCTTGGTCGAAAGTTTGTTTTTGTCGATTATTTGTTACTTGTGATGGTGTGGTGGTGGTGTAGTGGACTAAACCACATAACTGGTAAACTGTTCATCAGAAGGTCGCTGGTTCGATCCCTACAGCCACCACCATTGTGTCCTTGAGCAAGGCACTTAACTCCAGGTTGCTCCAGGGGGGTTTTCCCTGTAATAAGGTCTCTGTAAGTTGCTTTGGATAAAAGCATCTGCCAAATGCATAAATGTAAATGTCTCTTGTAAAAATTGCTTCAAGCTTTTAAAGGAATTATTCAAGAGCCAGTAATTAAATAGAGAACAGAGTAAACAGTGCTTTATGTTTTTCAGCAACAGTAATTAAACATTAAAGAATTATAATATAAAAACATTAAAAAGTAATCTAGTGTGAAATTAAACTACTTAAATATGTGACAGACAGTAGAAAAATATGAGGTGTATACATTCATACTGAGCACTGTGTACTAAAACATTTACAGCAACTTTACGTTATTAATTTAACACTTGGCCAAACCAAACGTTAAGCACAATATCCCCTGAGAATTTTCATTCATTAAAGTATGAAAACCAGTATTAGCAATGCTTATCATATTCCTGTTATAAATATAGGTAGAAAAATGTGTTTTCATTTCAAATAAAAAGTTTGATATGATTATGGTGAACTGAAATGTGAGTCACTCATTTTCTCTGCACTCCCCAGTTCTCTACAGTCATGCTTGTTATCAGATCCATTTACTGCGCTTAGAACCAAGATAATGTATCCACGCTTTGTCCCACTTAATTTATTATTATTATTATTATTTTACGTGGGATTGTGTTAGATGTTTCTGTAGATGACATAGATGGCAGAGTATGAAATTAGCGAGTCATTTTTCTCATCATTAACCCGCAACTGTGTGGCAGGCGACCTTTAAGACTTCTCGGAGTGACAAATGTCAAGAAACGCTGTTAAACAGAAACAGGGCCGTAGCTAGTGGGGTGAACTGTGGTAATGATTCTAGGGGCCCAAAAGTACAGGGAGCCCCACAACAAATTTTAAACTGCATTTTAATAGGAAAGGGGCCCAGAGAAATATACAGTCAGGGGGCCAGATTACCTTGCTACAGCCCTGGACACAAATACACGCATTTGAAGAAGAACACTTGAACATATTTTGGAAAACAAAAAGATGAAAGAGAAGCGTCAATGCATGTCTCTGATTCGCTGTGTGTTTAGATGTTTATTGGCAAATTGTGTCTCACGGAACGCGCATATGATGATTTCTCACTATTTCTTACCTGTTCGTAATCTGGGAACAATTTTCAGGAATAGTGTCGTCTATGAGAATGCTTAATATGATCTCAGAACATCTCAGGATGCAATGACATTGGAACAACAGGTGAGCTGTCATATGTGTCATAATTCAGTAGCAACAACCTCAGAAATGGTTCTTGAACAAGACGTTTGTCTTCTCTTTAGCCTCCATTTGTATGTAACATTCCCCAACTCTATAGGACAGCTGTTAAATAGAACATCTGATTCACATGCGTTTTTCACCAGACCTCTTATTTTACATAGACTACCAATCAAAATAAAATATTTTGTGACAATGCAGCAGCTCCAGGAGAGTCAGATTATAAAAATTTGATCTTTGGAGAAATAGCAAACGATGGCAGGAAACCTGGCAGAAAAGTCTCAAAAAAGCCACACACAAATCCAAACTGATCCACACACGTGTGATGATTTGCAAATGCAGATTCAACAATTCATGAATAAATTGAACAAAATTCACAAAAGTTTTGATACAAATTAATTAAAGAACTTGTCAGATAGGCCTACGTATTTGTAAAAACATTTTTAATTTATTGAAGTCAGAAGTATTTGTGTGGACAATTGGGGAAATATTTGTTTTTATATTTATGAATTGTATTTTGAATTTATGCATCTGATTGTGAATTTTTGCTGTGAATTTTTGTTTTTGTAAATTAGTTAATTGTATTTTGTAAATATATTATTTTGAGATCATTATGCCTCCATACCATTGTTCCTGATTATTGATTATTGGTCTAAAGCAAGGGTCTTCAACGATTATTGTTTGATCCACCACTCATAATAATCACTCGAACGTGAGCGAGAGACAGTACAGCCGTTCCCTATATGCATATTACGCAGTCTGCATAGGGCACCAACTCCCTAGGCGGCACAATTTTACCCTAGAGGGGAACCAGAAACTTCACTGGCTGGCCTTACTCACACGTTACACATGTATTTTTTATTTATTTTTTATGATATTTAACAGGGGAATACATAATCATAAAACAGGTCCAATCAATCAATCATTTAACATATTCCAAAATACACACATCAGGCATCTTCCATAGAAACCTTTTTGTTTTACCATACCATCACATATTTTAATAATTTTATGAAAAACCTCAATAAAAAAAACTATAATTAGGGATACTTGAGACAAACATGATTTTTAATAAATACAAGTATAAAATAGGTGTGAGATTTTTTCTTATTCCTCTTTGCAAAAACAACCTTGTGATGAAAGAACTTTCTTAAACTTACTAATAAATGCGATACATAATATCAATTTATTACATTAAAATGTATCTCTTTAACTTTGTTTGGAATTACATATTTATTGATGTCTAACTACAAATTCTGAATAGAAAGCAAAGGATAATCTTGCTTCCACTTCATAACAGCACTACAGAAGAGACTATTATCTTTGCTTAAGAACTTTCTAATATACAAGTTGTTCACTTTTTTATCCCTGAGGTCAATGATTGCCCTCAACAGAAAGACCTGGAAGTGAAACAACTACAGGTTTATACATATTTCTGAAACAAGTAGTTTTACTAATAACAGTGAGTGAACACATTTAAAATATTCCTTTAGATGTACATTTATCACAGAAATATGAATGAATTCACTGTTGTTATATAGCCTACATCACCAAAATGACTTCACAAGTCTACATAAAAAATTTGAAAATGTATGTTTCTATTGCAGGTTATAAGTTATTCAAGGGCCCGGTAGCAGTCGCGGGCCTTTTGCTCGCCAATCCCTGGCAAGAGAGGAGTATGTATTTTAGTCCATCCACATTCTGAAGCCCCTCGAACCTGCACGCCAAATCTTCCTCTTGCAGTAATCCTTCATCATATTCACACACTGACGGTGCTGTCAAATCAACATAATTAAAGGTGCATACAGTGATGAACATTTTTTCATTACTTGCATGAGATATAGCGTCTAGTTATAGGCATATCAGTAACCTTAAACACGTTTTTATTATTATTATTATTATTATGCATGGACAGGGTCTGTCTGTTTGTCTGTCTGTCTATCTGCCCATTTTTTGGAGGGGGTGTGGCACAGTGATTAAAAAGGAAAATTTAAAATAGCACTTCATATCAAAAAGGTTGCAGACCTCTGCTATACTTAATTAAATTATTATTTTAATGGCTTTGCAATGTAAACCTCATAAAATATGTATATATAATCATATGGTACCATACACGATTTTATAGACATAAAATGTAACACTTAATTTTCAGACAAAACAGGGGTCCCTGCTCCATCGCTCTACATACCAAGGGGTCCTTGGCCTGAAAATGGTTGAAGACCCCTGTTCTAAAAAGCCAATCAAGTGCTCTTTAACACCTTTCTTTTAGCACCACTTACATTTTGAAAAGTGCTATGTAATTTTATTACAAATCTTTAAAAAATATAATAATTTTTGTATTCTATTCTATTCTATTCTATTCTATACAGTATATTATATATTACACTTGTTTAGTGATTACGTAACCAAGGGAAAAAAAATATATATATATATATATATATATATATATATATATATATATATATATATACATATATATACATATATATACATCATTTTATAAGCATATATTTTAAGATATTCAGCTTTATAACAAATTTCCAAGAATGGAATTGTGCAATCCTTAAATATTATGCAACTTACATACTATTAATTAAAACATTTATATCAATAAAGAACTACAGGTTCATATTTCTTTTCATATAAATCCTAATAACAAACTAAAAGTGGACCATTTCAGTTTATGTGATTTGTATTCACCAAACGCCCCCCTCCCCAACCCCCCACATTTAAAAAGAAAATCAATTTCATTATGTTACGCTTTCTGCTGCTCCCTCACAGCCACTGGCAGGCAACCCATCAAAAAGCAACTTATTCTCACTCAGACTTTTTAAAAAACTATTAATCTGTTGGCTACCAATCACAAGCTGTCCTCCTGTGAACAGACCAATGAGGAGATCAGGCACGTTGGGGGCTCAGCCATTCAAGGCAATACATTCTAATTCTGCCCATCATTTTCAAGAAAGTGCCACACCAGTGTAAGGTAGCTCTCATTTATGACCTGCAAGCAGAGAAGCAGTCGTGGGACATCTTTCTGTAGTGAGACTGGCACTGGGATGACTTTGGAGCTCCATCACACTTTTTGGAATAGTTAAAGAGATAACAAGGAGGAGGTTGGCTAGTTAATTAAAGAGAAGAGGTAGTGAAAAGAATAGACTCTAAATTGACCTGAGACTTGGGGTGATGTGAGGACCACAGCAGGATTTTAAGCACTCAAAAACCCAGGAAATAAGAAATTATCAAACCGAAAGTTTTCAAGTCATATTAAACTAGGACTAGACCTGGACTTGATCGTTTGGAGTACTTGATGTCAAAACATTGGTAAGCAATCACACAGGAATCATCATCATTGGAGACAGAGGTTGGAGACACATTAACTGGTTTACATGGAGTCCAATATTTCAGGGTCCTTCCTTTTCAACAATGGCTTGAACCAGTTCCCATCAGACATCAAGTCCCCTGTGTGCCAATACTCTATCCCAAACTCCTTCTACAAGCTTGGCCCTGCCAATATCAATGCCCAGCTCCAGGCTGGCACTCCGCATGGCATCAGTGACATCCTGAGTCGATCCATGATGGGCGGCCCAGGAGCCCCTACCATATTATCAGGGTACCCCCCTTTGGGTGGCTATGGAACAACTGTACCCAGTACCGGGGTGTATTATAATCGGGATTATGCCCCTTCTGGACTGAGTGGTTTCCCTAAATCCAGTGTAGAATGTCCAGGTATGAAGAGTAAAGGCACAAGCTGCTGGGTGGATGGAGGGTACGAGTGGAGAGGAGCAAGACAGCAGTGTGGCAACAGTAAGTCAAGTGTTCAGTGAATGGAAATCTATATGTAAATTATATTATACTTAAATAATAGCAAACAAAGTACAACATTTACCATTGTAATGTATATCTTGTTAAATGTACTATTTAGCCAATTGTATGTCTTTACTAGATTGTAAACATATCTAAATGATTTAGATATGACAATGAATAGAAGGACAAGAAGCAATGTTATTTCTGATCAAAATCTGCAGATGAGATTTTTGTATTCGAGTACTTCACTTTAAAATGGCATAATTTCAGGAGCAGTACAATATTATATATATATATATATATATATATATATATATATATATATATATATATATATATATAGTCAGAAATCTGTTCTTCAGTTTCTGAGCCTAATAAAATCACTGTTTTCTTAACCTAATTTATTTTTCAATGAATTCCTTTGAGATCTCAAGGATAGATCCAATAAGGGACACAACTGAGGTCACAGAAATGTGTTTACAAATGCAGTTTTGGTGACTATGTTTTAGATACATGTTTTCAGAATTTTATCTTTTATCTCTAGATGGGCATCCCATTGAGGCTGCAGGGAAGAAGAAGCACACGAGACCCACCTTCAGTGGGCACCAGATCTTCGCTCTGGAGAAAACTTTCGAACAGACCAAGTACCTGGCAGGACCAGAGAGAGCCAGACTGGCATACTCACTGGGCATGACTGAATCGCAAGTCAAAGTAAGATAATACACAGAAAATAGGTTCAGATGCCCAACAACATTATTCAGATTTAACAGAGCAGTTATTGTTCAGCTTCAAATGCTTTTTAATAATAATTGACTTCTTGCAAGGGTCTATTTACTATTTAAAAGTGTTTTTATCACTCATATCCTGTTTTTATTATTCTATATAAACCCTGTCATATGGGAAAAATAATACTTATATAAGAAAATATACGAAACATACAGCAGTCAGTTTTACAGTTAAACTTTTCCCTCAGATTGTAAATGAAGCTAATAATATAATTTGTATAAATTTGTATTTTATTTTTATTATTATTTAATTTTTTTTGGTAACACTTTACAATAAGGTTCCATTTGTTGACATTAGTCAATGCATTAAGTATCATGAACTAAAAATGTAACAGTATAATATTACAGCATTTATTAATCTTTGTTAATGTTAGTTTATAATATACAGTTGTTCATTGTTAGTTCATAGTGAATTAACTAATGTTAACAAATACTCTTGATTTTAAAAATGTATTAGTATATGTTGGAATTAACATAACCAAGATTCAAAATGCTGTAAAAGAATTCTTTAGTTCATTTTAACTAATGTTAACAAATGGAATCTTATTGTAAATTGTGAAATTAATTTATTGGTAACATCACGAGTTGGGCTTTTACAGCACTTGTACTGACATCTGTCCAATACTTTGATTCATCCCAGGTGTGGTTCCAGAACCGGCGCACAAAATGGCGTAAGAAGAGCGCATCGGAGCCCAGCTCCACACAGGCCTCTCGGGATGAGAGTGGAGGAGACGGATCAGAGAATGAGGTGGAGGATGAGGAGTACAACAAGCCGCTGGACCCCGACACGGACGACGAGAAGATTCGACAGCTACTGCGCAAACACCGCAGAGCTTTCTCAGTACTGCGCCTGGGACCTCACCACATCTGATTTGCACACACTTACTGTACAGGGTCGTAACTTGTGTGGCACTCTTGCTTAAGGTACATATTTGTATCCTTAGGAGACAAAAAGGTTTTTTGTTTTTTCCTTCTCATAAATGTACATTTAAAGGTATACAATAGGTCCTTGGGGTAAGACTATGCACCCAAAATGAGTTACATTTTTACTAAAGGTACAAAAAGCCTACTTAAACAGTAAATTATTTTCTAAGAGTGTAGTGTAATTCACAGTCTAATATAGTATAATGTACCAACAAACAAATATATAAGAATATTCAGGCCATGCACATCAAATATGGACAGATGGATCAAATTTGTATTGTTTTTGGTAACAGTTTTATAAAGTGTGTATATAATGCATTATAAAGGTATTCTTAACCCTTATAATAGCCTACACTTCTGTTACATAATCTTTAAATGTTTCATTCATTTTAATGAAAAATTTAAAGTTTTTAAAAAATTAATTGTATTAATAAGCACAATTAAAATACATTATAATACTCACCTATGTCATGGTTAAACCTTTAAAGAGTATTTGGTAACACTTTACAATAAGGTTCCATTTGTTAACATTAGTTAATATAAACATACAATGAACAATGATTTTACAGTAATTATTCATCTTAATTAATGTTAATAAAAATATATACTAATACATTTTTTAAATCAAAAGCTGTATTTGTTAACTTGAGTTATTGCACCATGAACTAAAATGAACTAACAATGGACTATTTAATTTTTATTTACTAACATTAACATTGTATAAAAGAGTAAAATACTGTAAAATACAGTATATTGTTTGTTTGTGATAACTTATGCATCACTATTGATCATGTTTTTATAATACTCTACATTATATATTCTTTAAAGTTATAACCATGAATGGGTAGCTGTTATAATGCATTCTTAATTGGGTTCCAGTTATATACGAGAACATGCCAATGATAGCAAGGTTTATTATAAGCATTATAATGCTTTTAGAAAATGCATTATATATAAAGGCTTTATAGAAAGTGTAACCCAGTTGTTTTTTCTTTTAAAGCTGGAGTTAGGTCTACAGTAACATTGCTAAAAACCTATTCAAATATGTAAAATATGTCAATTTTCAGTTGAATATTTAAATGCCCAGAAGAATAAATGTAAATGAATACATTTATTTATCAATTATGAGCTGCAACATTCAAAGATGTTACTCTTTTAATACTTTCGAATTGATGACAAATTCTGTTAATGTCACTGTAGCGAATGTCCCTGCCCAATTACAATGCAAATACTATGTATGTTTAGTTGAGTTGGTCCTAACAATGGCATAATTCATCCATAAACACGAGAGTTCAAAGAAAATAATGTGTTTTCCATTATTTGCATTTAGCAGACACTTTCAAAAGTCAAAAGCAATTATAATGCAGTACTCAACAACATCTGCATTATGCCATCGAAGCACGGTGATTATTGGTTATTGTTTATAGATTTTAAAAGAACAGGGTTTTTTGACAGGGTAAGAGTCCCCAAAATTAAAGTAACAATAATGAAAGTACAAAACATTTTGAAAATAATAATAATAAAAATTATAAACAAATTTTACATCTTAACTGCAGATCTTAATTAAATGGTCTCATTATGCGATAATGACTTTGGATTGATCAGTCAATGTGTAACTTTCAAACTGGTCATCATCAGATGTCCTCATTGATGCTCATTTCTAACATCTAACATCAACATAAGTTTGGTTCAGGTTTCTTAAACGTTATTTATGTGTCCATTAGGTCGATTCATTCTTTAACTTATCACATTACCAAAACCATCTGAAGAAATGAGATGATTTTTTATTTTTACTTTTGATGATATATAAATATATATCCTTTATATGTACTGGATATATACAAAATTGTTCTAATAAACATGGTCTTCAATGAATTATAATGCAAATGTATAATAAATTACTGTAATTGGATTGACTGTTGATTTTGTCCTATTGAAAACATTAAAATTACAAAGAAATACTTCTGGTATACTACTTTGGCATACAGTATGTTTTTTAAATGTTTAAAGGAATACAATGAAAAGAATTACAAAGTTGTGATTTCATGCCTAACCTGTTGAAGAAATTCTCAGCAACAGGCCCACGTCTTTAACTTGTGCAAATCAATGTAGAAATCTTCTCTTATCGTTTTCAAGTAAATCAGCATGCACTCACTATAAAATGGTTAAACTGAAAGTGACATTGTCAGTTTGATGAATCTGATTTAACTAATGATTCCTTTGAGATCAGTCGCCCACAGGGAGACATCAGTCTGATCTCTGGAGCCTGATATCTGAATGAGATAGAGCAGAAGGTGGGAGGAGTTTGTGATTCATGATGCAGTGTGTAATGCAACAGTTCTGGAACAGCTGTTTTTGTTGTGGACATCTTAACTGCAGATCTTAATTAAAGGGTCTAATTATGCAGTTTATTCATAATGATACTGACTTTGGATGTGTAACATTCAAACTGGTCATCGTCAGATGTCCTCAGTGATGCTAATTTCTAACATCTAACATCAGGGCCATTTCTGAGCAAATGGGGGGCCTACACGAAACCCTGCTTGGAGCAACATAAGTTTGGTTCAGGTTTCTTAAACGTGTCTATTAGGTTGATGAATTCTTTAACTTATCACATTAACAAAACTTTTAACAAAATGACTTTGAATCAGAAATTCTTGCCAGTGCATACTTCAGTTGTTAATATATACATTTTATTAGGAAACAAAACTTTAACATTACATATTTAAGAAAAACATTCATTTTTGCTGCAGAAAGTAATAATAAGGGGGTCTCAAGACCGTTTTCGGCCATTCCAACTTTCAGCAGCACCTGAGGTACAGCTAGAGAACACTGCAACAATCTTACTGCATCTAACGCCACTGTGCTTTACATTACTACTGACATCCCGCGGGAAAAACTGAGTAAAAGGAAGAGGAAAAAAAGATGGTCATATTTGGCACTGTATTAAACATTGTGCACTTCCATCGCTTAGAAGCGCAAGAAACGCTTGTGCGCTCAAAAGATATTATATATTTTTTAGAGATTTATGCATTTTTAATTTTATAACAAAACTGCATCAAGTACTATTTTACTTTAATGAATTTAATTTTAAAAACCTAAATATTTAAAGTTTTGTTAATTTAATTTGATTGAACATTATACAATAAAATTTGATGCAGTTTTGCTATATATATATTTATATATATATTTGACTGTGTCTGCATAGCTGCATTAAATAGGACAATAACATTATTAAATAATATCATGAAAACAGAATCGTCATGGAGAATGTGATCATCAATGTCAACAATTTTCATATTTTGCAGGCTGTGGTATGAATATGGTTGTTCATCTAAAATTTCTTCATGCATTTACACTGAAAGCATTTCACAACTCATAATTTCCCAATGCGCGTCTGGAACCTGTATCGACACACTGGTCCTGCAGTTAGCATTAATCTTAAACTTTCACACCACGCCATAATCCATCTTCTCACTGCATGGATATACACTATATGACATATATTATTCTATTTTTCATTGGTTCGGGGTTGACCTCATTTCTGTCACAAAGTTACATTTATTAGAAAAGGTCAGAAAGACAAAGAAGGTAAAAATGACTTTTAAAAAGTTTAACATCAAAATAAGCAATGTCA